>NC_055688.1:1801318-1924827 GCF_017639745.1 Melanotaenia boesemani
TCGATCGTAATCAATACGTCTTCCTGTGTGTTGGAGCCACAAGCAACTGTCTAGCTCCTTGTCCACAATGCACGAATGAACCACAAGCCTTTTCTGTGCTCAATATGACACCAAAACACTAAATGTGTGTAAGTCGTACAATACCACTACTGTGCATGGGCACATTTTCATTGTACTATCAAAGTTTTGAAAAGTGTCAGATCGGAAGTTATTGATGTCTTTCTGGTTCCACATGCCAGTTGAAAACTACTGACCTGTCAGATTTGACGTCAAGTAATAAATCCCAAGTTAACACAATGTTTCAGTCTGCCTGCAAGTATGGGTCTTTTGACAGTTCTCTTTGGATCTGGACTCGATTACTACACTGAAGCCTGAACCAAATTTGATCCTAGATTTCTCTCAAATGAAGGAGTGGGCAAACACATACACAATAATAATCGTCATGTTTCAACCATTCATTTGGGTCAGGAGCACAGGTGCCACGGAGACAATAAAGGGTGCAGTTTATCACTTTCTCGGGTGTACTCCACCTTACATATCCCCAGCAGCGATCCACATTTGTGGTAAGTAGCACTTTCAAAACTGTTAGGGTTCAAAGCTGATCCAAAGTGGCCACTCTGTGAGTCAGTAGGCTAATGTGAGCCAAGTTGCAAGGTTGTCCTTAGCTGTGTGGTGAAAGATGTTTGGACTTTAGTGCAACTGGCCATTGAATATGGTCACACAGCGCCTTTTAATTTAACTAAAGATGCTTCCTGCTCAACATAGGTGTGTTACAGCCTTACAAAACTATTACCGGATCCAGGACACACAGGCACGAGGCGATGGTGGGCGATCCAGGTGGACCACATGCCCGCAGGCTACAGTGTCGTCGGACAGTCTCTGTGGCGCTACTTGGGTCAGGAGAGTCTCCTTTTCTCCTCCAATCCGCAGTCTCTCTCTGTCCAATTGGTAATGGACATTGCCAAATCAGCTGCCTCCCTGTCCAATATGCTATTGGACCTTAGACCAATCAACGTAAGGCATGGGCGGAGCCAACCGCTCGGCGCTTCTGTCGGACGAGCCACTTCGGATTTTTCCGTAATCTCAACGGTCGGAAAAAAACAGGGTGAGTATCTGTAATTTTTAAATTTATTTTAATGACCTGGTTAGTTTATCCGTGTGTCCTCTGTCAGAAAAAGATGTTCTGTCCTTTATTTTATGTTGTCTAAATATGTGAACTTTCGTTAGCTTAGCGAACCGAGAACACCGGTATGCTCGTTACTTTAGCTTTGTGTTTCTTTTCTGCAAGAAAATCACTTTGTTTAAAATAAGTCGAGTTAATTTCATGAGAGCGCGGGAGCTTTGCAAGATACTGTATATGGAGTTAATAATAAAAGAAAATAAAAAAAAGAAAAAGCGTATCGTTGTGTGAAAACCCTGCAGCTAGCTGATGAGTCGAACAGGAGCAACAGGTAACTAAAAAAATGTAAAGAACAGTGAGATAAACCTGCTTACAATTAAAGAACAGTCTAAAAAAAATTAAAACGTATTTTAATTATAAAATTTGACTTGGACTTTTTGCGCCTTAATAAAGTTAAGGAATCCATTCCAAATTTACAGTAAGTGAATGATCTAATTAGTTTCACTGTACTCCTGTTACACTTTGATGAACACACAGTGTTTAAAGTCAAGCCTATCTTTAGATGACAACCAAGACCAAAAGCCACAAGGCCATGGGAGATGGGGAGTGGATGTCAAGGCTGAGGGCCTTTGCCAGCACTGGAGTTTGGCCCCCAGGAGCCGGCAACAGGCCAGCGCCAAGGCAACGGAAGTGGCATGACCTCTACCAAAAGGTACAGTGACTGGCCTTTACTGTTTTTGCTTGCCTTTACTGTTTTTGTGCATTAGTATGTAGATCTGTTGAAGAAAATGTGCACTGTGATGATGCATAGGATGTACATTTCACAAAGAACTGCAATCACTACACAGCAGGCTTAATAACATTGCTTTTGTTTTTAGATTGAGAAATGCCCCATGCAGGCCAAAGGGCAGTCTGGCTTGTTTGGTCAGGCCAGGACCTGCAGTTGTGGGTTCCATGCCAAGGTGATCAGTTTTAACAATATTATCTTCTTTCAAATCTTACATCACATGTCTGTTGCTGTGCTTTTGACACCCCATGCCCCACTTTTGCAGCCTGCCACCCAGTCATCTCCTCCCTCCACATCATCTGCAGCTTCAGCCTCTGCTCCTGAGGCCCGGACATATTTGCGTCCCCCTCTAAGTCTGTCCATGGTGAGTATTGCCTTAGCTATACATGCTGTATATAATTCCCACACTGCTTGCTTTAACATCAGTTTTCATTTGTGTCGTCTTACAGTTCACAAAATCCCACTATGGTGGCTCATTGTCATCTGCAGTGCAGCCAAATTTGGTGAAAAGAAGGACCCCCAGTCCTTCACCTGTGAGCACCCCCAGTCCTTCACCTGTGAGGACCTCCAGCCCTTCACTGTCTTCTCTGAGGACCCCCAGCGCTTCTGTGTCGTCTGTGAGGGCCCCCAGCCCTTCACTGTCTTCTCTGAGGGCCCCCAGCCCTTCTGTGTCATCTGTGAGGACACCCAGCCCTGCACCATCCCAGGGGAAGTTCCCAGTTTGGGAACAAAACCCTGTACAAGCTGACGCATCTGTAAGTCAGGAATCAAAGCTCAGTTGTCCAACTCTGTTTGTATGACATCTATTACAAGGTTATTCTGCATATAATAATAGGACTTTTGTTGGTTGTCATCTTGCACTCAGGGCGAACCGGGAGGACGTGCGTCATCCCATGCGGGATCCTCAGCTTCATTCTGGCTGCCGGGTGAGCTGAGCAAAACCATTCCTCTGCAGGACCAGAGGTGGATTGCCAACACCCTCTTTCACTCTGGGAAACTGCGGCCAGATTTGAAGCTGTGGTATGAGCCCCCTGTCCCAGCGCTCATTTACCATCAAACACCGACCCAGAGCCTTTCTTCACCCATCGCCTGATGGTGTGGATGCCCTACCACCTGTGGAAGGTGAAGATCGCCTGCCCTACATGTGGAAAGCAGTTGACAGGCGCTGGGGTCCACAAAAGGGCACGGAAGGTCCTGGACATCGACCGGTACTACCTGCTGGTGACAGAGACACTCAGGTGCACTGTGTGTGTACAGAACCATTTGTCCACCAGTCAGACTGTCCGGGACCAAGCTGGACCTCCCTCACCAGCAAATGTTCAGATTAATCCTGACCCGCAGTGAGTGAAGCCGATTTGAATAAGAATTTTTTCAGTTATTCATACACTTAAAAACTGTCCTCATAAACATGTTACTAATCATTCACATGCTTCAACACAGGGTACGCCTGTGACATCCGTGTCATCAGGCTGCTTCGGGACAGGACCCTGGGCAACAGTCCAGGGCGCGGCTGGTGAAGCAGCTAAGGGAGAACCTGGGGAGGAGTGGCTCGCAGGCTGGTACACTATCTGGGGGTGGTGCTGAGTTTGTGGATAAGCCAAGCCTCTTCCCGGTTGTCTGCCGGGAGCCCCCGGAGCCGATGGACATCCCCACCAGTCGCTGGCTGTTGGTCGTTTATGGACGGGACATCCTCTCAAGGTTGGACCACATAAAGGCCAGAATCACCTCCACGTTTGGGTCCATCCTTAAGCTGGACTCCACCAAAAGGTAATAAATGATCTATAAGTGTGGGGAGCTGTGTGCAGTTTGCACCCCAAGTTGCCACTGGTTGCTATTTCAGTAACAAAGACAGATTATGCTATGTGATAGAATGTGTGAATATGTATAGTTTTGATTATCATTGAGTGTGTAACAGAACTACTTTGTATGTCTGCTACATATGCTACATTTGTATGTCTGCTTATAATTAAAATTGTTCTAAGTTTTATTTGTCGGATCTCAGGAAGAATAGCTGCAGTTTTGCTGCAGCTATTGGGGGATCCAATTAAAACAATAAACAATCAACAATGCTTAAATACGTTGTAACAGTTTCTGTGCTACTGCCAGATATTTTGTGTAAAAACATTTTGTGTAAAGAGTTTTTCGATCTCGACTTGTTGTCACATCACAGGATCACAAAGAAGCTGGCTGGCACCGGCAGGGGCACAGCTCTCTGGCTAACCTCCGTCAGCAACGAGGTTGGCCAGTATCCTGAACAGTGTCTTGACTGTGCAAGAGGGGTCGGGACTAAACATGATGGCGTCCGGCCTGATGGAGCGGTACCGCCAGGCATCTGTGTCACCCCAGTTCTTATGTATGTGGACTGTGGAATGCTGTGTGGAAGAGGGGGCCAGCAAGCTGCAAGTGAGGTTTGGGGAGTGGCCAGACCTCCACATTCGTCTGGATATCTGGCACTTTATGAGGAGGCTGGCTGTGGGCTGCACCACTCCGATGCCCATCCCCTCTACCCTACCTTCATGGGCTGCCTCTCCAGCCTGCATCTTTGAGTGGGATGCTGGGGATCTTGCTCTTTTGAGGCCAGGCGAAGAGAGAACAGCTCAGACTGGAGGGTGTGCCTGCATCCACTGATCTCCTGGTGGGACAGGAGAATCAGTAAAAAAGAGCTCAGCCAACACTGCGACGGAGGACACGGGGTGTGAGGAAGCCACCATCAGCCTGATTGACCGGCTTGCTGCAGGAACTGGGAGGGGCGAGAGGAAGGGACCTGATGGGTGTGCCTCTGCTGGACATGGTGCGGATGGAGCACATCTGGAGAGTGCAGAAACGCCATGTCAGGTGCATCCAGGACATCCCGGTGTGCAGCTGTACACTGAAACAGGCACCACCACCACCAAGGGAGGTGATCGTGCTCAGGAAGTACCTGCTGTCGCCAGAGGGTCCACTTCCCTAGAGTCTTTCCATTGCCATCTGAACAGGTTCATTCCAGGTTAGTGGATTTTATGTGTGTGCCTGTACTGAAAGAAACTATAATTCAGAATGGAACAACTGACACAAACATGCCTTGGCATGAATATGTTTCCCAGGAACAAGTGCAAATGCACTTAATTTCCAGCTGTACCTCTTGGAAGGCCTGAACAGGTGGAACCAGGACCGGGGAAGTGCAGCAGTAACCACAGGTCCTCTTCTCTCCTGACATACGCTGGGCATGTAGCTCAGTGCGCAAACACCCTCAGCTCAAAGGTGTTGAGTAGAGCGTATCTGCCAGCCTTTAGGCCACCGGCTAAATACACTGGTATGATTATTTTATATCAAGTTGTCTGTAACTAAAGCTAATCACACGCTCACAACACCGAACAAGTTGTCTTTATTTGTTAATGATGTGAGAACTAATAACATGCTGTGTGTCTGTCGGATATTTTTCACAGGAGAGCTCATCGGGGTTGATTACATGCTGAGCCAGACTGGACAGCCCTCAACGTGTCCCCCGACTCAGAGGAGACAGACAACATGCTTGAGGAAGGTGGCGAGAGGGGGAGCAAGAAGAAGACGAGGGTTTTGAGGAAGACCAAGACCTGGAGTTCATCACCGAATCTCTCCTCGACAACCTGAAATTTTCAACCACACTGCCAGCCTGCTGCCCCCTCCACTCCTGCTTCTCTCTTTAACGCTCCCACTTTGGACCCTAGCCTCCACCTCCTCCTCCTCCTCAGTGGCTGCTCCCACTTTGGACCCTGCCTCCACCTCCTCCTCCTCAGTGGCTGCTCCCACTTTGGACCCTTGCCTCCACCTCCTCCTCCTCCTCATTGACTGGTACCTGCCCAGGCTGCTGCCCCACTGGGTCCGCTGGATGTCTCCTCATCTTCCAGTGATCCTGGGGTAAATAAAGCCCACAAATGTTTCATTAATGAATCCACTCTGCCTGCTCACAGTCAGACCTCATTGTTTTTGTTTGGTTTTTCAGGCTGTTGATGAGTCCAGGTTCCAGGGATGGACAGGGTCGACAGCCTGGCAGAGTATCTGGTTGAACTGAGGAACCAGCCCTCTCTTGCCCTCACCAACCAGCAGGTTAGTAGCATTTATTATTTTGCTTGTATGAAACATGAAATTAATGGAAAAATACTTTCCTGTGCCATGCAGCATTTGAATTATCATCTGATCTGTCGCTCTGTTTAGGTGAGCAACATTGTTGCTCTGTGGCAAAACCTGCTGGAGTTTGACAAGCAGAGGGTGGTGTTTGCTGCCAGACACCAGAGCAGGCTGGATACGGGGAGGTTCAGGGTCACCCAAGAAGAAGCAGGGAGTTCACGCCGGGAGTAGACAGCCTCAAAAGGCACGCCCTCACCACCACTGCCCCTCTTGCCCAGTGGCCAGATTGCTGCCGCCTGATTGAGTCCATCTTTGTCCGGCTCTGTGACATCCACCGTAGTCCAAGAAGAGGGGGACAATCACAGTGTCCAGATGGGACCTCATCTTGGAGGACTACAGACAGAATCCGGCGGCGCATTCTGGGTAACGGGACAGTGATGCAGCAGACCGCCCTGCAGCTGGTGGATGTCAGTCACACCACCCTTGTGCAGTGGCACAATAAAAGGGTGAAGAGACAGGACACTGCAGTGATGTTGCAGGGGCTCACCCTGCCCAGGATCGCTTGTCTGCAGCAGCCAACCCTCTTCCTGCTGCAAACGTGCAGCCTTTATTTGCAGCCCCCCAGCCTGGCCCCTCTACCATTACCAGTTCCCCAGCAGCACTGTGGGCCAGGCAAAGATGAAAAAAATGAAAACCTCACCAGCATCTGAGCCATCGGCCAAAGCGAGGTCCTCCTCACCAGCGGCAGCTTTTTGCTGCACCACCTCCTCCCCCTAGCCCTCAACTGGTGATGCTGCCTCATCCAGCCTCACAGATGCTGCCTGTGTTCCTACTGGCTGCTCCACAGGTCTTGGGTGTCAACTTGCCATTTGCTGGGGTTGCTGCCCCTGCTCTTGCTCCTGCTCCTGCTACCGTCCGCCGCAAACGAAACGTATTGCATAATACATGCAATAAATGTGGACAGTTTAGGACAATTGAAACTGGGCACAGCCAATACAAAGGCATTGTGTACTGCCCCTCTGTAGAGACTGTTCCCAAAGAGCAGTGGTTGGAGGATATTAAAAGAAAAAAACAATAACTGTCCTCCCTTGATCCTCCTTTTTAAAGTGACAGAGGTAATTTTGTACATAGTTGTAATTATTTTGTGTATAACAGTTTTTGTAATATAAAAGTTTGGTTGTTTACAAAGTGGTCACATCACCCTGTTTTGTTTTTTTGGTGGTTGTTGTTGATGTTGATGTTGTTGTCGTCGTTGTTGTTGTTGTTTGTTTTTTAATAAAATCCACACATGTTTGGAAACAGTGTAATGATGTGAGAAATTTATTTTATAATAATTATAAATAGTAATAATTTAGCATGGTTTATATTTATTCAAATAAAATAAATATATAATAATATAATAAATAATATAGAAATATAATGAGAAATATAAATATATAGCAAACAACATATATACATATATATATATATATATACATGCATATTATTTAATTTATTATTTAATATTTCATAATTAATGGGCTACATAAGTGATTGATCAGTTGTAATGATCAAAATCAGCTTGATTAGCTTGCATGAAAGATAAGTCTTCCATGTGAACATACATATCAAGCTTGTAAGGTATTTAGTGGGTTTAGTTACATTTAAAAAATTAAATACATGCAATGATATGCAAAAACATGACAGCTACAATAAAAATATGCACACAATCACACCAGGTGTACATAAAGACTTAGAAAAGAATAGAAAAGGAAATGAGAAATTTACCCCATTTTCAATTCTTTCGCTCTATTCTTCGTCTAAAAGTTCCTAATATTTACAACTATTGTCTAAAACCGAAAGAAAATAGAATGGAAGGTTTTGGCCAGCGCAGGAATCGAACCCGCGATCGCTAGATTGTCGCCATTTTTTTCTCGCTTTTTCTTTTTTTCTCCCGCTTTCTCTCCCCCCCCTTCTTCCCCCTCCTTTCCAATTTCTCCCCCTCGTAGACAGACTATCCTTCCCCAGCTTTGGCGCAACTGGTTAGCGCGCGTTCGGCTGTTAACCGAAAGGATGGTGGTTCGAGGCCCACCGAGGGACGTTCTGCTTCTTGCTATCACCCACTCAAGGCTCGAATTTCAAAATGCCGTGTCATTGAGCCCTTGTTCAGAAAACGCTGTGTCGATCGTAATCAATACGTCTTCCTGTGTGTTGGAGCCACAAGCACTGTCTAGCTCCTTGTCCACATGCACGAATGAACCACAAGCCTTTCCTGTGCTCAATATGACACAAAAACACTAAATGTGTGTAAGTCGTACAATACCACTACTGTGCATGGGCACATTTTCATTGTACTATCAAAGGTTTTTGAAAAGTGTCAGATCGAAGTTATTGATGTCTTTCTGGTTCCACATGCCAGTTGAAACTACTGACCTGTCAGATTTGACGTCAAGTAATAAATCCCAAGTTAACACAATGTTTCAGTCTGCCTGCAAGTATGGGTCTTTTGACAGTTCTCTTTGGATCTGGACTCGATTACTACACTGAAGCCTGAACCAAATTTGATCCTAGATTTCTCTCAATGAAGGAGTGGGCAAAACACATACACAATAATAATCGTCATGTTTCAACCATTCATTTGGGTCAGGAGCACAGGTGCCACGGAGACAATAAAGGGTTGCAGTTTATCACTTTCTCGGGGTACTCCACCTTACATATCCCCAGCAGCGATCCACATTTGTGGTAAGTAGCACTTTCAAAAACTGTTAGGGTTCAAAGCTGATCCAAAGTGGCCACTCTGTGAGTCAGTAGGCTAATGTGAGCCATGTTGCAAGGTTGTCCTTAGCTGTGTGGTGAAAGATGTTTGGACTTTAGTGCAACTGGCCATTGAATATGGTCACACAGCGCCTTTTAATTTAACTAAAGATGCTTCCTGCTCAACATAGGTGTGTTACAGCTTACAAAACTATTACCGGATCCAGGACACACAGGCACGAGGCGATGGTGGGGCGATCCGGTGGACCACAATGCCCGCAGGCTACAGTGTCGTCGGAACGTCTCTGTGGCGCAACTGGGTTAGCGCGTTCGGCTTTAACCGAAAGGATGGTGGTTCGAGCCCACCCAGGGACGTTCTGCTTCTTGCTTATCACCCACTCAGGTCCCGAATTTCAAAAAGCGTGTCATTGAGCCCTTGTTCAGGAAAACGCTGTTCGATCGTAATCAATACGTCTTCCTGTGTGTTGGAGCCACAAGCAACTGTCTAGCTCCTTGTCCACAATGCACGAATGAACCACAAGCCTTTCCTGTGCTCAATATGACACCAAAACACTAAATGTGTGTAAGTCGTACAATACCACTACTGTGCATGGGCACATTTTCATTGTACTATCAAAGTTTTGAAAAGTGTCAGATCGGAAGTTATTGATGTCTTTCTGGTTCCACATGCCAGTTTGAAAACTACTGACCTGTCAGATTTGACGTCAAGTAATAAATCCCAAGTTAACACAATGTTTCAGTCTGCCTGCAAGTATGGGTCTTTTGACAGTTCTCTTTGGATCTGGACTCGATTACTACACTGAAGCCTGAACCAAATTTGATCCTAGATTTCTCTCAAATGAAGGAGTGGGCAAAACACATACACAATAATAATCGTCATGTTTCAACCATTCATTTGGGTCAGGAGCACAGGTGCCACGGAGACAATAAAGGGTGCAGTTTATCACTTTCTCGGGGTACTCCACCTTACATATCCCCAGCAGCGATCCACATTTGTGGTAAGTAGCACTTTCAAAACTGTTAGGGTTCAAAGCTGATCCAAAGTGGCCACTCTGTGAGTCAGTAGGCTAATGTGAGCCAAGTTGCAAGGTTGTCCTTAGCTGTGTGGTGAAAGATGTTTGGACTTTAGTGCAACTGGCCATTGAATATGGTCACACAGCGCCTTTTAATTTAACTAAAGATGCTTCCTGCTCAACATAGGTGTGTTTACAGCTTACAAAACTATTACCGGATCCAGGACACACAGGCACGAGGCGATGGTGGGGCGATCCAGGTGGACCACATGCCCGCAGGCTACAGTGTCGTCGGACAGTCTCTGTGGCGCAACTGGTTAGCGCGTTCGGCTGTTAACCGAAAGGATGGTGGTTCGAGCCCACCCAGGGACGTTCTGCTTCTTGCTTATCACCCACTCAGGTCCCGAATTTCAAAATGCCGTGTCATTGAGCCCTTGTTCAGGAAAACGCTGTTCGATCGTAATCAATACGTCTTCCTGTGTGTTGGAGCCACAAGCAACTGTCTAGCTCCTTGTCCACAATGCACGAACGAACCACAAGCCTTTCCTGTGCTCAATATGACACCAAAACACTAAATGTGTGTAAGTCGTACAATACCACTACTGTGCATGGGCACATTTTCATTGTACTATCAAAGTTTTGAAAAGTGTCAGATCGGAAGTTATTGATGTCTTTCTGGTTCCACATGCCAGTTGAAAACTACTGACCTGTCAGATTTGACGTCAAGTAATAAATCCCAAGTTAACACAATGTTTTCAGTCTGCCTGCAAGTATGGGTCTTTTGACAGTTCTCTTTGGATCTGGACTCGATTACTACACTGAAGCCTGAACCAAATTTGATCCTAGATTTCTCTCAAATGAAGGAGTGGGCAAAACACATACACAATAATAATCGTCATGTTTCAACCATTCATTTGGGTCAGGAGCACAGGTGCCACGGAGACAATAAAGGGTGCAGTTTATCACTTTCTCGGGGTACTCCACCTTACATATCCCCAGCAGCGATCCACATTTGTGGTAAGTAGCACTTTCAAAACTGTTAGGGTTCAAAGCTGATCCAAAGTGGCCACTCTGTGAGTCAGTAGGCTAATGTGAGCCAAGTTGCAAGGTTGTCCTTAGCTGTGTGGTGAAAGATGTTTGGACTTTAGTGCAACTGGCCATTGAATATGGTCACACAGCGCCTTTTAATTTAACTAAAAGATGCTTCCTGCTCAACATAGGTGTGTTACAGCTTACAAAACTATTACCGGATCCAGGACACACAGGCACGAGGCGATGGTGGGCGATCCAGGTGGACCACATGCCCGCAGGCTACAGTGTCGTCGGACAGTCTCTGTGGCGCAACTGGTTAGCGCGTTCGGCTGTTAACCGAAAGGATGGTGGTTCGAGCCCACCCAGGGACGTTCTGCTTCTTGCTTATCACCCACTCAGGTCCCGAATTTCAAAATGCCGTGTCATTGAGCCCTTGTTCAGGAAAACGCTGTTCGATCGTAATCAATACGTCTTCCTGTGTGTTGGAGCCACAAGCAACTGTCTAGCTCCTTGTCCACAATGCACGAATGAACCACAAGCCTTTCCTGTGCTCAATATGACACCAAAACACTAAATGTGTGTAAGTCGTACAATACCACTACTGTGCATGGGCACATTTTCATTGTACTATCAAAGTTTTGAAAAGTGTCAGATCGGAAGTTATTGATGTCTTTCTGGTTCCACATGCCAGTTGAAAAACTACTGACCTGTCAGATTTGACGTCAAGTAATAAATCCCAAGTTAACACAATGTTTCAGTCTGCCTGCAAGTATGGGTCTTTGACAGTTCTCTTTGGATCTGGACTCGATTACTACACTGAAGCCTGAACCAAATTTGATCCTAGATTTCTCTCAAATGAAGGAGTGGGCAAAACACATACACAATAATAATCGTCATGTTTCAACCATTCATTTGGGTCAGGAGCACAGGTGCCACGGAGACAATAAAGGGTGCAGTTTATCACTTTCTCGGGGTACTCCACCTTACATATCCCCAGCAGCGATCCACATTTGTGGTAAGTAGCACTTTCAAAAACTGTTAGGGTTCAAAGCTGATCCAAAGTGGCCACTCTGTGAGTCAGTAGGCTAATGTGAGCCAAGTTGCAAGGTTGTCCTTAGCTGTGTGGTGAAAGATGTTTGGACTTTAGTGCAACTGGCCATTGAATATGGTCACACAGCGCCTTTTAATTTAACTAAAGATGCTTCCTGCTCAACATAGGTGGTGTTACAGCTTACAAAACTATTACCGGATCCAGGACACACAGGCACGAGGCGATGGTGGGCGATCCAGGTGGACCACATGCCCGCAGGCTACAGTGTCGTCGGACAGTCTCTGTGGCGCAACTGGTTAGCGCGATTCGGCTGTTAACCGAAAGGATGGTGGTTCGAGCCCACCCAGGGACGTTCTGCTTCTTGCTTATCACCCACTCAGGTCCCGAATTTCAAAATGCCGTGTCATTGAGCCCTTGTTCAGGAAAAACGCTGTTCGATCGTAATCAATACGTCTTCCTGTGTGTTGGAGCCACAAGCAACTGTCTAGCTCCTTGTCCACAATGCACGAATGAACCACAAGCCTTTCCTGTGCTCAATATGACACCAAAACACTAAATGTGTGTAAGTCGTACAATACCACTACTGTGCATGGGCACATTTTCATTGTACTATCAAAGTTTTGAAAAGTGTCAGATCGGAAGTTATTGATGTCTTTCTGGTTCCACATGCCAGTTGAAAACTACTGACCTGTCAGATTTGACGTCAAGTAATAAATCCCAAGTTAACACAATGTTTCAGTCTGCCTGCAAGTATGGGTCTTTTGACAGTTCTCTTTGGATCTGGACTCGATTACTACACTGAAGCCTGAACCAAATTTGATCCTAGATTTCTCTCAAATGAAGGAGTGGGCAAAACACATACACAATAATAATCGTCATGTTTCAACCATTCATTTGGGTCAGGAGCACAGGTGCCACGGAGACAATAAAGGGTGCAGTTTATCACTTTCTCGGGGTACTCCACCTTACATATCCCCAGCAGCGATCCACATTTGTGGTAAGTAGCACTTTCAAAACTGTTAGGGTTCAAAGCTGATCCAAAGTGGCCACTCTGTGAGTCAGTAGGCTAATGTGAGCCAAGTTGCAAGGTTGTCCTTAGCTGTGTGGTGAAAGATGTTTGACTTTAGTGCAACTGGCCATTGAATATGGTCACACAGCGCCTTTTAATTTAACTAAAGATGCTTCCTGCTCAACATAGGTGTGTTACAGCTTACAAAACTATTACCGGATCCAGGACACACAGGCACGAGGCGATGGTGGGCGATCCAGGTGGACCACATGCCCGCAGGCTACAGTGTCGTCGGACAGTCTCTGTGGCGCTACTTGGGTCAGGAGAGTCTCCTTTTCTCCTCCAATCCGCAGTCTCTCTCTGTCCAATTGGTAATGGACATTGCCAAATCAGCTGCCTCCCTGTCCAATATGCTATTGGACCTTAGACCAATCAACGTAAGGCATGGGCGGAGCCAACCGCTCGGCGCTTCTGTCGGACGAGCCACTTCGGATTTTTCCGTAATCTCAACGGTCGGAAAAAAACAGGGTGAGTATCTGTAATTTTAAATTTATTTTAATGACCTGGTTAGTTTATCCGTGTGTCCTCTGTCAGAAAAAGATGTTCTGTCCTTTATTTTATGTTGTCTAAATATGTGAACTTTCGTTAGCTTAGCGAACCGAGAACACCGGTATGCTCGTTACTTTAGCTTTGTGTTTCTTTTCTGCAAGAAAATCACTTTGTTTAAAATAAGTCGAGTTAATTTCATGAGAGCGCGGGAGCTTTGCAAGATACTGTATATGGAGTTAATATAAAAGAAAATAAAAAAAAGAAAAAAGCGTATCGTTGTGTGAAAACCCTGCAGCTAGCTGATGAGTCGAACAGGAGCAACAGGTAACTAAAAAAATGTAAAGAACAGTGAGATAAACCTGCTTACAATTAAAGAACAGTCTAAAAAAAATTAAAACGTATTTTAATTATAAAATTTGACTTGGACTTTTTGCGCCTTAATAAAGTTAAGGAATCCATTCCAAATTTACAGTAAGTGAATGATCTAATTAGTTTCACTGTACTCCTGTTACACTTTGATGAACACACAGTGTTTAAAGTCAAGCCTATCTTTAGATGACAACCAAGACCAAAAGCCACAAGGCCATGGGAGATGGGGAGTGGATGTCAAGGCTGAGGGCCTTTGCCAGCACTGGAGTTTGGCCCCCAGGAGCCGGCAACAGGCCAGCGCCAAGGCAACGGAAGTGGCATGACCTCTACCAAAAGGTACAGTGACTGGCCTTTACTGTTTTTGCTTGCCTTTACTGTTTTGTGCATTAGTATGTAGATCTGTTGAAGAAAATGTGCACTGTGATGATGCATAGGATGTACATTTCACAAAGAACTGCAATCACTACACAGCAGGCTTAATAAACATTGCTTTTGTTTTTAGATTGAGAAATGCCCCATGCAGGCCAAAGGGCAGTCTGGCTTGTTTGGTCAGGCCAGGACCTGCAGTTGTGGGTTCCATGCCAAGGTGATCAGTTTTAACAATATTATCTTCTTTCAAATCTTACATCACATGTCTGTTGCTGTGCTTTTGACACCCCATGCCCCACTTTGCAGCCTGCCACCCAGTCATCTCCTCCCTCCACATCATCTGCAGCTTCAGCCTCTGCTCCTGAGGCCCGGACATATTTGCGTCCCCCTCTAAGTCTGTCCATGGTGAGTATTGCCTTAGCTATACATGCTGTATATAATTCCCACACTGCTTGCTTTAACATCAGTTTCATTTGTGTCGTCTTACAGTTCACAAAATCCCACTATGGTGGCTCATTGTCATCTGCAGTGCAGCCAAATTTGGTGAAAAGAAGGACCCCCAGTCCTTCACCTGTGAGCACCCCCAGTCCTTCACCTGTGAGGACCTCCAGCCCTTCACTGTCTTCTCTGAGGACCCCCAGCGCTTCTGTGTCGTCTGTGAGGGCCCCCAGCCCTTCACTGTCTTCTCTGAGGGCCCCCAGCCCTTCTGTGTCATCTGTGAGGACACCCAGCCCTGCACCATCCCAGGGGAAGTTCCCAGTTTGGGAACAAAACCCTGTACAAGCTGACGCATCTGTAAGTCAGGAATCAAAGCTCAGTTGTCCAACTCTGTTTGTATGACATCTATTACAAGGTTATTCTGCATATAATAATAGGACTTTTGTTGGTTGTCATCTTGCACTCAGGGCGAACCGGGAGGACGTGCGTCATCCCATGCGGGATCCTCAGCTTCATTCTGGCTGCCGGGTGAGCTGAGCAAAACCATTCCTCTGCAGGACCAGAGGTGGATTGCCAACACCCTCTTTCACTCTGGGAAACTGCGGCCAGATTTGAAGCTGTGGTATGAGCCCCCTGTCCCAGCGCTCATTTACCATCAAACACCGACCCCAGAGCCTTTCTTCACCCATCGCCTGATGGTGTGGATGCCCTACCACCTGTGGAAGGTGAAGATCGCCTGCCCTACATGTGGAAAGCAGTTGACAGGCGCTGGGGTCCACAAAAGGGCACGGAAGGTCCTGGACATCGACCGGTACTACCTGCTGGTGACAGAGACACTCAGGTGCACTGTGTGTGTACAGAACCATTTGTCCACCAGTCAGACTGTCCGGGACCAGCTGGACCTCCCTCACCAGCAAATGTTCAGATTAATCCTGACCCGCAAGTGAGTGAAGCCGATTTGAATAAAGAATTTTTTCAGTTATTCATACAACTTAAAAACTGTCCCATCATAAACATGTTACTAATCATTCACAATGCTTCAACACAGGTACGCCTGTGACATCCGTGTCATCAGGCTGCTTCGGGACAGGACCCTGGGCAACAGTCCAGCGCGGCTGGTGAAGCAGCTAAGGGAGAACCATGGGGAGGAGTGGCTCGACAGGCTGGTACACTATCTGGGGGAGTGTGCTGAGTTTGTGGATAAGCCAAGCCTCTTCCCGGTTGTCTGCCGGGAGCCCCCGGAGCCGATGGACATCCCCACCAGTCGCTGGCTGTTGGTCGTTTATGGACGGGACATCCTCTCAAGGTTGGACCACATAAAGGCCAGAATCACCTCCACGTTTGGGTCCATCCTTAAGCTGGACTCCACCAAAAAGGTAATAAATGATCTATAAGTGTGGGGAGCTGTGTGCAGTTTGCACCCCAAGTTGCCACTGGTTGCTATTTCAGTAACAAAGACAGATTATGCTATGTGATAGAATGTGTGAATATGTATAGTTTTGATTATCATTGAGTGTGTAACAGGACTACTTTGTATGTCTGCTACATATGCTACATTTGTATGTCTGCTTATAATTAAAATTGTTCTAAGTTTTATTTGTCGGATCTCAGGAAGAATAGCTGCAGTTTTGCTGCAGCTATTGGGGGATCCAATTAAAACAATAAACAATCAACAATGCTTAAATAAGTTGTAACAGTTTCTGTGCTACTGCCAGATATTTTGTGTAAAAACATTTTGTGTAAAGAGTTTTTCTATCTCGATTGTTGTCACATCACAGATCACAAAGAAGCTGGCTGGCACCGGCAGGGGCACAGCTCTCTGGCTAACCTCCGTCAGCAACGAGGTTGGCCAGATCCTGAACAGTGTCTTGACTGTGCAAGAGGGGTCGGGACTAAACAGGATGGCGTCCGGCCTGATGGAGCGGTACCGCCAGGCATCTGTGTCACCCCCAGTTCTTATGTATGTGGACTGTGGATGCTGTGTGGAAGAGGGGGCCAGCAAGCTGCAAGTGAGGTTTGGGGAGTGGCCAGACCTCCACATTCGTCTGGATATCTGGCACTTTATGAGGAGGCTGGCTGTGGGCTGCACCACCGATGCCCATCCCCTCTACCCTACCTTCATGGGCTGCCTCTCCGCCTGCATCTTTGAGTGGGATGCTGGGGATCTTGCTCTTTTGAGGCAGGCGAAGAGAGAACAGCTCAGACTGGAGGGTGTGCCTGGCATCACTGATCTCCTGGTGGACAGGAGAATCAGTAAAAAAGAGCTCAGCCAACACTGCAGACGGAGGACACGGGGTGAGGAAGCCACCATCAGCCTGATTGACCGGCTGCTGCAGGAACTGGGAGGGGCGAAAGGAAGGGACCTGATGGGTGTGCCTCTGCTGGACATGGTGCGGATGGAGCACATCTGGAGAGTGCAGAAACGCCATGTCAGGTGCATCCAGGACATCCCAGGTGTGCAGCTGTACACTGAAACAGGCACCACCACCACCAAGGGAGGTATCGTGCTCAGGAAGTACCGCTGTGCCAGAGGGTCCACTTCCCTAGAGTCTTTCCATTGCCATCTGAACAGGTTCATTCCAGGTTAGTGGATTTTATGTGTGTCACTGTACTGAAAGAAACTATAATTCAGAATGGAACAACTGACACAAACATGCCTTGGCATGAATATGTTTTCCCAGGAACAAGTGCAAATGCACTTAATTTCCAGCTGTACCTCTTGGAAGGCCTGAACAGGTGGAACCAGGACCGGGGAAGTGCAGCAGTAACCAACAGGTCCTCTTCTCTCCTGACATACGCTGGGCATGTAGCTCAGTGCGCAAACACCCTCAGCTCAAAGGTGTTGAGTAGAGCGTATCTGCCAGCCTTTAGGCCACCGGCTAAATACACTGGTATGATTATTTTATATCAAGTTGTCTGTAACTAAAGCTAATCACACGCTCACAACACCGAACAAGTTGTCTTTATTTGTTAATGATGTGAGAACTAATAACATGCTGTGTGTCTGTCGGATATTTTTCACAGGAGAGCTCATCGGGGTTGATTACATGCTGAGCCAGACTGGACAGCCCCTCAACGTGTCCCCCGACTCAGAGGAGACAGACAACATGCTTGAGGAGGTGGGCGAGGGGGAGCAAGAAGAAGACGAGGGTTTTGAGGAAGACCAAGACCTGGAGTTCATCACCGAATCTCTCCTCGACAACCTGAAATTTTCAACCACCTGCCAGCCTGCTGCCCCCTCCACTCCTGCTTCTCTCTTTAACGCTCCCACTTTGGACCCTGCCTCCACCTCCTCCTCCTCCTCAGTGGCTGCTCCCACTTTGGACCCTGCCTCCACCTCCTCCTCCTCAGTGGCTGCTCCCACTTTGGACCCTGCCTCCACCTCCTCCTCCTCAGTGGCTGCTCCCACTTTGGACCCTGCCTCCACCTCCTCCTCCTCCTCATTGACTGGTACCTCCCAGGCTGCTGCCCCACTGGGTCCGCTGGATGTCTCCTCATCTTCCAGTGATCCTGGGGTAAATAAAGCCCACAAATGTTTCATTAAATGAATCCACTCTGCCTGCTCACAGTCAGACCTCATTGTTTTTGTTTGGTTTTTCAGGCTGTTGATGAGTCCAGTGTTCCAGGGATGGACAGGGTCGACAGCCTGGCAGAGTATCTGGTTGAACTGAGGAACCAGCCCTCTCTTGCCCTCAACAACCAGCAGGTTAGTAGCATTTATTATTTTGCTTGTATGAAACATGAAATTAATGGAAAAATACTTTCCTGTGCCATGCAGCATTTTAATTATCATCTGATCTGTCGCTCTGTTTAGGTGAGCAACATTGTTGCTCTGTGGCAAAACCTGCTGGAGTTTGACAAGCAGAGGGTGGTGTTTGCTGCCAGACACCAGAGCAGGCTGGATACGGGGAGGTTCAGGTCACCCAAGAAGAAGCAGGAGTTCACGCCGGGAGTAGACAGCCTCAAAAGGCACGCCCTCACCACCACTGCCCCTCTTGCCCAGTGGCCAGATTGCTGCCGCCTGATTGAGTCCATCTTTGTCCGGCTCTGTGACATCCACCGTAGTCCCAAGAAGAGGGGGACAATCACAGTGTCCAGATGGGACCTCATCTTGGAGGACTACAGACAGATCAGGCGGCGCATTCTGGGTAACGGGACAGTGATGCAGCAGACCGCCCTGCAGCTGGTGGATGTCAGTCACACCACCCTTGTGCAGTGGCACAATAAAAGGGTGAAGAGACAGGACACTGCAGTGATGTTGCAGGGGCTCACCCTGCCCAGTCGCTTGTCTGCAGCAGCCAACCCTCTTCCTGCTGCAAACGTGCAGCCTTTATTTGCAGCCCCCCCAGCCTGGCCCCTCTTACCAGTACCAGTTCCCCAGCAGCACTGTGGGCCAGGCAAAGATGAAAAAAATGAAAACCTCACCAGCATCTGAGCCATCGGCCAAAGCGAGGCCTCCTCACCAGCGGCAGCTTTTTGCTGCACCACCTCCTCCCCCTAGCCCTCAACTGGTGATGCTGCCTCATCCAGCCTCACAGATGCTGCCTGTGTTCCTGGCTGCTCCACAGGTCTTGGGTGTCAACTTGCCATTTGCTGGGGTTGCTGCCCCTGCTCTTGCTCCTGCTCCTGCTACCGTCCGCCGCAAACGAAACGTATTGCATAATACATGCAATAAATGTGGACAGTTTAGGACAATTGAAACTGGGCACAGCCAATACAAAGGCATTGTGTACTGCCCCTCTGTAGAGACTGTTCCCAAAGAGCAGTGGTTGGAGGATATTAAAAGAAAAAAACAATAACTGTCCTCCCTTGATCCTCCTTTTTAAAGGGACAGAGGTAATTTTGTACATAGTTGTAATTATTTTGTGTATAACAGTTTTTGTAATATAAAAGTTTGGTTGTTACAAAGTGGTCACATCACCCTGTTTTGTTTTTTTGGTGGTTGTTGTTGATGTTGATGTTGTTGTCGTCGTTGTTGTTGTTGTTTGTTTTTTAATAAAATCCACACATGTTTGGAAACAGTGTAATGATGTGAGAATTTTATTTTATAATAATTATAAATAGTAATAATTTAGCATGGTTTATATTTATTCAAATAAAAATAAATATATAATAATATAATAAATAATAATAGAAATATAATGAGAAATTATAAATATATAGCAAACAACATATATACATATATATATATATATATACATGCATATTATTTAATTTATTATTTAATATTTCATAATTAATGGGCTACATAAGTGATTGATCAGTTGTAATGATCAAAATCAGCTTGATTAGCTTGCATGAAAGATAAGTCTTCCATGTGAACATACATATCAAGCTTGTAAGGTATTTAGTGGGTTTAGTTACATTTAAAAAATTAAATACATGCAATGATATGCAAAAAACATGACAGCTACAATAAAAATATGCACACAATCACACAGGTGTACATAAAGACTTAGAAAAGAATAGAAAAGGAAATGAGAAATTTACCCCATTTTCAATTCTTTCGCTCTATTCTTCGTCTAAAAGTTCCTAATATTTACAACTATTGTCTAAAACCGAAAGAAAATAGAATGGAAGGTTTTGGCCAGCGCAGGAATCGAACCCGCGATCGCTAGATTGTCGCCATTTTTTTCTCGCTTTTTCTTTTTTTCTCCCGCTTTCTCTCCCCCCCCCTTCTTCCCCCTCCTTTCCAATTTCTCCCCCTCGTAGACAGACTATCCTTCCCCAGCTTTGGCGCAACTGGTTAGCGCGTTCGGCTGTTAACCGAAAGGATGGTGGTTCGAGCCCACCCAGGGACGTTCTGCTTCTTGCTTATCACCCACTCAGGTCCCGAATTTCAAAATGCTGTGTCATTGAGCCCTTGTTCAGGAAAACGCTGTTCGATCGTAATCAATACGTCTTCCTGTGTGTTGGAGCCACAAGCAACTGTCTAGCTCCTTGTCCACAATGCACGAATGAACCACAAGCCTTTTCTGTGCTCAATATGACACCAAAACACTAAATGTGTGTAAGTCGTACAATACCACTACTGTGCATGGGCACATTTTCATTGTACTATCAAAGTTTTGAAAAGTGTCAGATCGGAAGTTATTGATGTCTTTCTGGTTCCACATGCCAGTTGAAAACTACTGACCTGTCAGATCTGACGTCAAGTAATAAATCCCAAGTTAACACAATGTTTCAGTCTGCCTGCAAGTATGGGTCTTTTGACAGTTCTCTTTGGATCTGGACTCGATTACTACACTGAAGCCTGAACCAAATTTGATCCTAGATTTCTCTCAAATGAAGGAGTGGGCAAAACACATACACAATAATAATCGTCATGTTTCAACCATTCATTTGGGTCAGGAGCACAGGTGCCACGGAGACAATAAAGGGTGCAGTTTATCACTTTCTCGGGGTACTCCACCTTACATATCCCCAGCAGCGATCCACATTTGTGGTAAGTAGCACTTTCAAAACTGTTAGGGTTCAAAGCTGATCCAAAGTGGCCACTCTGTGAGTCAGTAGGCTAATGTGAGCCAAGTTGCAAGGTTGTCCTTAGCTGTGTGGTGAAAGATGTTTGGACTTTAGTGCAACTGGCCATTGAATATGGTCACACAGCGCCTTTTAATTTAACTAAAGATGCTTCCTGCTCAACATAGGTGTGTTACAGCTTACAAAACTATTACCGGATCCAGGACACACAGGCACGAGGCGATGGTGGGCGATCCAGGTGGACCACATGCCCGCAGGCTACAGTGTCGTCGGACAGTCTCTGTGGCGCAACTGGTTAGCGCGTTCGGCTGTTAACCGAAAGGATGGTGGTTCGAGCCCACCCAGGGACGTTCTGCTTCTTGCTTATCACCCACTCAAGGCCCGAATTTCAAAATGCCGTGTCATTGAGCCCTTGTTCAGGAAAACGCTGTTCGATCGTAATCAATACGTCTTCCTGTGTGTTGGAGCCACAAGCAACTGTCTAGCTCCTTGTCCACAATGCACGAATGAACCACAAGCCTTTCCTGTGCTCAATATGACACCAAAACACTAAATGTGTGTAAGTCGTACAATACCACTACTGTGCATGGGCACATTTTCATTGTACTATCAAAGTTTTGAAAAGTGTCAGATCGGAAGTTATTGATGTCTTTCTGGTTCCACATGCCAGTTGAAAACTACTGACCTGTCAGATTTGACGTCAAGTAATAAATCCCAAGTTAACACAATGTTTCAGTCTGCCTGCAAGTATGGGTCTTTTGACAGTTCTCTTTGGATCTGGACTCGATTACTACACTGAAGCCTGAACCAAATTTGATCCTAGATTTCTCTCAAATGAAGGAGTGGGCAAAACACATACACAATAATAATCGTCATGTTTCAACCATTCATTTGGGTCAGGAGCACAGGTGCCACGGAGACAATAAAGGGTGCAGTTTATCACTTTCTCGGGTACTCCACCTTACATATCCCCAGCAGCGATCCACATTTGTGGTAAGTAGCACTTTCAAAACTGTTAGGGTTCAAAGCTGATCCAAAGTGGCCACTCTGTGAGTCAGTAGGCTAATGTGAGCCAAGTTGCAAGGTTGTCCTTAGCTGTGTGGTGAAAGATGTTTGGACTTTAGTGCAACTGGCCATTGAATATGGTCACACAGCGCCTTTTAATTTAACTAAAGATGCTTCCTGCTCAACATAGGTGTGTTACAGCTTACAAAACTATTACCGGATCCAGGACACACAGGCACGAGGCGATGGTGGGCGATCCAGGTGGACCACATGCCCGCAGGCTACAGTGTCGTCGGACAGTCTCTGTGGCGCAACTGGTTAGCGCGTTCGGCTGTTAACCGAAAGGATGGTGGTTCGAGCCCACCCAGGGACGTTCTGCTTCTTGCTTATCACCCACTCAAGGCCCGA
The DNA here is from genome assembly GCF_017639745.1 of Melanotaenia boesemani. NCBI lineage: Eukaryota > Metazoa > Chordata > Actinopteri > Atheriniformes > Melanotaeniidae > Melanotaenia > Melanotaenia boesemani. Next base: position 1,823,789 of record NC_055688.1, read on the forward strand.
ATTTCAAAATGCCGTGTCATTGAGCCCTTGTTCAGGAAAACGCTGTTCGATCGTAATCAATACGTCTTCCTGTGTGTTGGAGCCACAAGCAACTGTCTAGCTCCTTGTCCACAATGCACGAATGAACCACAAGCCTTTCCTGTGCTCAATATGACACCAAAACACTAAATGTGTGTAAGTCGTACAATACCACTACTGTGCATGGGCACATTTTCATTGTACTATCAAAGTTTTGAAAAGTGTCAGATCGGAAGTTATTGATGTCTTTCTGGTTCCACATGCCAGTTGAAAACTACTGACCTGTCAGATTTGACGTCAAGTAATAAATCCCAAGTTAACACAATGTTTCAGTCTGCCTGCAAGTATGGGTCTTTTGACAGTTCTCTTTGGATCTGGACTCGATTACTACACTGAAGCCTGAACCAAATTTGATCCTAGATTTCTCTCAAATGAAGGAGTGGGCAAAACACATACACAATAATAATCGTCATGTTTCAACCATTCATTTGGGTCAGGAGCACAGGTGCCACGGAGACAATAAAGGGTGCAGTTTATCACTTTCTCGGGGTACTCCACCTTACATATCCCCAGCAGCGATCCACATTTGTGGTAAGTAGCACTTTCAAAACTGTTAGGGTTCAAAGCTGATCCAAAGTGGCCACTCTGTGAGTCAGTAGGCTAATGTGAGCCAAGTTGCAAGGTTGTCCTTAGCTGTGTGGTGAAAGATGTTTGGACTTTAGTGCAACTGGCCATTGAATATGGTCACACAGCGCCTTTTAATTTAACTAAAGATGCTTCCTGCTCAACATAGGTGTGTTACAGCTTACAAAACTATTACCGGATCCAGGACACACAGGCACGAGGCGATGGTGGGCGATCCAGGTGGACCACATGCCCGCAGGCTACAGTGTCGTCGGACAGTCTCTGTGGCGCTACTTGGGTCAGGAGAGTCTCCTTTTCTCCTCCAATCCGCAGTCTCTCTCTGTCCAATTGGTAATGGACATTGCCAAATCAGCTGCCTCCCTGTCCAATATGCTATTGGACCTCAGACCAATAAACCTACGGCATGGGCGGAGCCAACCGCGCGGAGCTTCTGTCGGACGAGCAACTTCGGATTTTCCCGTAATCTCATCGGTCGGAGAAAAACAGGGTGAGTATCTGTAATTTTTAAATTTATTTTAATGACCTGGTTAGTTTATCCCTGTGTCCTCTGTCAGAAAAAGATGTTCTGTCCTTCATTTTATGTTGTCTAAATATGTGAACTTTCGTTAGCTTAGCGAACCGAGAACACCGGTATGCTCGTTACTTTAGCTTTGTGTTTCTTTTCTGCAAGAAAATCACTTTGTTTAAAATAAGTCGAGTTAATTTCATGAAAGCGCGGGAGCTTTGCAAGATACTGTATATGGAGTTAATAATAAAAAAAAAAAATAAAAAAAAGCGTATCGTTGTGTGAAAACCCTGCAGCTAGCTGATGAATCGAACAGGAGCAACAGGTAACTAAAAAAATGTAAAGAACAGTGAGATAAACCTGCTTACAATTAAAGAACAGTCTAAAAAAATTAAAACGTATTTTAATTACAAAATTTGACTTGGACTTTTTGCGCCTTAATAAAGTTAAGGAATCCATTCCAAATTTACAGTAAGTGAATGATCTAATTAGTTTCACTGTACTCCTGTTACACTTTAATGAACACACAGTGTTTAAAGTCAAGCCTATCTTTAGATGACAACCAAGACCAAAAGCCACAAGGCCATGGGAGATTAGGAGTGGATGTCAAGGCTGAGGGCCTTTGCCAGCACTGGAGTTTGGCCCAGGGGAGCCGGCAACAGGCCAGCGCCAAGGCAACGGAAGTGGCATGACCTCTACCAAAAGGTACAGTGAATGGCCTTTACTGTTTTTGCTTGCCTTTACTGTTTTTGTGCATTAGTATGTAGATCTGTTGAAGAAAATGTGCACTGTGATGATGCATAGGATGTACATTTCACAAAGAACTGCAATCACTACACAGCAGGCTTAATAACATTGCTTTTGTTTTTAGATTGAGAAATGCCCCATGCAGGCCAAAGGTCAGTCTGGCTTGTTTGGTCAGGCCAGGACCTGCAGTTGTGGGTTGCACACCAAGGTGATCAGTTTTAACAATATTATATTCTTTCAAATCTTACATCACATGTCTGTTGCTGTGCTTTTGACACCCCATGCCCCACTTTTGCAGCCTGCCACCCAGTCATCTCCTCCCTCCACATCATCTGCAGCTTCAGCCTCTGCTCCTGAGGCCCGGACATATTTGCGTCCCCCTCTAAGTCTGTCCATGGTGAGTATTGCCTTAGCTATACATGCTGTATATAATTCCCACACTGCTTGCTTTAACATCAGTTTTCATTTGTGTCGTCTTACAGTTCACAAAATCCCACTATGGTGGCTCATTGTCATCTGCAGTGCAGCCAAATTTGGTGAAAAGAAGGACCCCCAGTCCTTCACCTGTGAGCACCCCCAGTCCTTCACCTGTGAGGACCTCCAGCCCTTCACTGTCTTCTCTGAGGACCCCCAGCGCTTCTGTGTCGTCTGTGAGGACACCCAGCCCTTCTGTGTCATCTGTGAGGACCCCCAGCCCTTCTGTGTCGTCTGTGAGGACACCCAGCCCTGCACCATCCCAGGGGAAGTTCCCAGTTTGGGAACAAAACCCTGTACAAGCTGACACATCTGTAAGTTCAGGAATCACAGCTCAGTTGTCCTCCAACTCTGTTTGTATGACATCTATTACAAGGTTATTCTGCATATAATAATAGGACTTTTGTTGGTTGTCATCTTGCACTCAGGGCGAACCGGGAGGACGTGAGTCATCCCATGCGGGATCCTCAGCTTCATTCTGGCTGCCGGGTGAGCTGAGCAAAACCATTCCTCTGCAGGACCAGAGGTGGATTGCCAACACCCTCTTTCACTCTGGGAAACTGCGGCCAGATTTGAAGCTGTGGTATGAGCCCCCTGTCCCAGCGCTCATTTACCATCAAACACCGACCCCAGAGCCTTTCTTCACCCATCGCCTGATGGTGTGGATGCCCTACCACCTGTGGAAGGTGAAGATCGCCTGCCCTACATGTGGAAAGCAGTTGACAGGCGCTGGGGTCCACAAAAGGGCACGGAAGGTCCTGGACATCGACCGGTACTACCTGCTGGTGACAGAGACACTCAGGTGCACTGTGTGTACAGAACTATCTGTCCACCAGTCAGACTGTCAGGGACCAGCTGGACCTCCCTCACCAGCAAATGTTCAGATTAATCCTGACCCGCAAGTGAGTGAAGCCGATTTGAATAAAGAATTTTTTCAGTTATTTATACAACTTAAAAACTGTCCCATCATAAACATGTTACTAATCATTCACAATGCTTCAACACAGGTACGCCTGTGACATCCGTGTCATCAGGCTGCTTCGGGACAGGACCCTGGGCAACAGTCCAGCGCGGCTGGTGAAGCAGCTAAGGGAGAACCATGGGGAGGAGTGGCTCGACAGGCTGGTACACTATCTGGGGGAGTGTGCTGAGTTTGTGGATAAGCCAAGCCTCCTCCGGGTTGTCTGCCGGGAGCCCCCGGAGCCGATGGACATCCCCACCAGTCGCTGGCTGTTGGTCGTTTATGGACGGGACATCCTCTCAAGGTTGGACCACATAAAGGCCAGAATAACCTCTACGTTTGGGTCCATCCTTAGGGGGATCCAATTAAAACAATAAACAATCAACAATGCTTAAATAAATTGTAACAGTTTCTGTACTACTGCCAGACATTTTATGTAAAAACATTTTGTGTAAAGAGTTTTTCTATCTCGATTGTTGTCACATCACAGATCACAAAGAAGCTGGCCGGCACCTGCAGGGGCACAGCTCTCTGGCTAACCTCTGTCAGCAACGAGGTCGGCCAGATCCTGAACAGCGTCTTGACTGTGCAAGAGGGGTCGGGACTAAACAGGATGGCGTCGGGCCTGATGGAGCGGTACCGCCAGGCATTTGTGTCACCCCCACTTCTTATGTATGTGGACTGTGGATGCTGTGTGGAAGAGGGGGCCAGCAAACTGCAAGTGAGGTTTGGGGAATGGTCAGACCTCCACATTCGTCTGGACATCTGGCACTTTATGAGGAGGCTGGCTGTGGGCTGCACCACCGATGCCCATCCCCTCTACCCTACCTTCATGGGCTGCCTCTCCGCCTGCATCTTTGAGTGGGATGCTGGGGATCTCGCTCTTTTGAGGCAGGCGAAGAGAGAACAGCTCAGACTGGAGGGTGTGCCTGGCATCACTGATCTCCTGGTGGACAGGAGAATCAGTAAAAAAGAGCTCAGCCAACACTGCAGACGGAGGACACGGGGTGAGGAGGCCACCACCCGCCTGATTGACCGGCTGCTGCAGGAACTGGGAGGGGCGAAAGGAAGGGACCTGATGGGTGTGCCTCTGCTGGACATGGTGCGGATGGAGCACATCTGGAGAGTGCAGAAACGCCATGTCAGGTGCATCCAGGAAATCCCAGGTGTGCAGCTGTACACTGAGACAGGCACCACCACCACCAAGGGAGGTATCGTGCTCAGAAAGTACCGCTGTGCCAGAGGGTCCACTTCCCTAGAGTCTTTCCATTGCCATCTGAACAGGTTCATTCCAGGTTAGAAGTTGGTTAGTAGCTCTTATGTGTGTCACTGTATTGAAAGAAAATATAATTCAGAATGGAACAACTGACACAAACATGCCTTGGCATGAATATGTTTTCTGAGGAACAAGTGCAAATGCACCTAATTTCCAGCTGTACCTCTTGGAAGGCCTGAACAGGTGGAACCAGGACCGGGGAAGTGCAGCAGTAACCTGCAGGCCCTCTTCTCTCCTGACATACGCTGGGCATGTAGCTCAGTGCGTAAACACCCTCAGCTCAAAGGTGTTGAGTAGACCGTATCTGCCAGCCTTCAGGCCACTGGCTAATACACTGGTATGATTATTTTATATCAAGTTGTCTGTAACTAAAGCAAATCACACGCTCACAACACCGAACAAGTTGTCTTTATTTGTTAATGATGTGAGAACTAATAACATGCTGTGTGTCTGTCGGATATTTTTCACAGGAGAGCTCATCGGGGTTGATTACATGCTGAGCCAGACTGGACAGCCCCTCAACGTGTCCCCCGACTCAGAGGAGACAGACAACATGCTTGAGGAGGTGGGTGAGGGGGAGCAAGACGAAGACGAGGGTTTTGAAGAAGACCAAGAACTGGAGTTCATCACTCCATCTCTCCTCAATGACCTGAATTTTTCAACCACCTGCCAGCCTGCTGTGCCCTCCACACCTGCTTCTCTTTTCACTGCTCCCACTTTGGACCCTGCCTCCACCTCCTCCCCCTCCTCCTCCTCCTCATTCACTGGTACCTCCCAGGCTGCTGCCCCACTGCCCCCGCTGGATGTCTCCTCATCTTCCAGTGATCCTGGGGTAAATAAAGCCCACAGATGTTTCATTAAATGAATCCACTCTGCCTGCTCACAGTCAGACCTCATTGTTTTTTGTTTGGTTTTTTCAGGCTTTTGATGAGTCTGGTGTTCCAGGGATGGACAGGGTCGACAGCCTGGCAGAGTATCTGGTTGAACTGAGGAACCAGCCCTCTCTTGCCCTCAACAACCAGCAGGTTAGTAGCATTTATTATTTCCTGCCCCACCTCCTCCCCTTAGCCTTATGTTTCTGACTTTGGGTGTCACCTTACCATCTGCTGGGGTTGCTGCCCAGCTCTTGCCCCTGCTCCTGCTACCCTCCGCAAACGAACCCGCGAAGTATTGCATGATACATGCAATAAATGTGGACAGTTTAGGACAATGGAAACTGGGCACAGCCAATACAAAGGCATTGTGTACTGGCCCTCTGTAGAGACTGTTCCCAAAGAGCAATGGTTGGAGGATATTAAAAAAAACAAAACAATAACTGTCCTCCTCTGACCCTCCCTTTTAAAGGGACAGAGGTAATTTTGTACATAGTTGAAATTATTTTGCATGTGTTGTGTACAAGCATATTTATATCCTCCTAAGACCCGACAATTCACTTTTGTCCTCTGTGCAGGACATAAGTCTCAGACCTCTAAGTCAAGCATTGTTGACAGTATGTGATTACTACTTTTCCTATAAGAAACATCTTGAACTCTCTTCTGATGCCCCTGTTGTGGGGGTGTGGCCAACACAGCACATGCAGTGTCTTTTCAAAATGGAGGGAATTTCAATTTTCATGTTTTACAACAACCAGAGAGATAAGTCAACAACTTTTGACTGATATCTTTTTCCTGTTAATAAAAATCAAATTACTAAGACTTTTTGAAAGACACAGCAATTTTAATCCTTTAAAAACACAACTTTTATGTGCTGTCCTTATAGGTGGACAACAGGACTTGCTAACTATTTCTGTTACATCAGGGAGCAGAGGGCTAAGTGAGGTGGAGAGGATTTTACAAAGATCTGGAGGGAGATTCAGACCTAGAGCTGTCTGAGAAAGAGCTAGATGAAGTGGAGATAGTGGGGAAGATCAACACTCGAAGGATGAGTCTGACCCTGAACCTGATTCTGAGCCAGGATAAAGGGAGTAATAACAATTGTATGTTATGACCAGGAACAATGTGTAAGCTAGGGTTGGGAACTTCGTTAGTATTACAGTGTGTAAAAATGGGAACAGGGACCATTATGAAGAATCAAATCCCTTCACTGTGCAAACCGAAGATGTCAGATGACACCAAGGTGCAAAAACAAAGAAGAGGTTGTTGTGGCTTTTGCCCGGTCGAGTCCCCGACTCCGCGACCGTGCTCCGTCCACGAGAAGGGGCGCGCCTCCCGGCTGGAGCTCCTGTTCTGCCTCCCTCTCTCCTTCTCCTCCCCGGTCGGCTCCGGCTGGACAGTTAACTTCACTCGCGCTTAGAGAGAATCTGACTCCGATACTTTCTTTAAATGATTTATTGCAGTGCACAAAGGTTGCTGGTAAAATCAGACCGCACGAACTGACCAGAATTCTGCTACGCAGGACTCTTTAAGCTCGTCTCTCGACCCCTCCTCTCCTTCCAAAAACTCTCTCTTCCACATCTGGTTTCTATCAGACCTTTCTCCCACATAAACACACACTCTTTAGCCTCATGATTCCCCTCAGCTCCCCAACGCACACACATCTGCTTGCACAATCCTTGTAGGGGAAAAACATCTCCTGATCTTTCCAGTCACAGAGCTTCTGTTTACTCTGGCTTGTTTTCTCGCATTCCGTCCCGGTCATCTCGCCCTCGAGTTGGTCACGTAGCTCTTTTTAATCAGAAAGGGTCGTTTAGCGAACAGTGTCCTGAACTGACTTTTTCACCACAAGGTCAAGCTAAAATGTAGGGCTGAATGATATGGCCTAAAAATAAAATCTCAGATTTTTTATAACCAAATTCGATTTCCGATTTTAATCGATTTTTTTCTTTTCTTTTACAAAACATAAATAAATTTATTAAAAACATTTATTTGTTTATATAATGAATGCCAGCAAAAATAAAGCATATAATGTCATAACTTTTTCACCATATAAACGACTTCATATCTTACATTGAAATATGCAACACTGCATCTGCATCCATGATCTCTTTCCATCTGGATCCTTATCGTACAGGATCCACTGCAGAAATAATTCCCCTGATGAAGGAAAGGCTAAGTCTGCTGCTAACTATGGAAAAAAATCCAGATTTTCATAAAAATAAATAGCTAGAAATGCAAAATTCGATTTATCGATTTTATCGATTAATTGCCCAGCCATAATAAAATGATTGTCAGAAAAACATATGAGGTTGCCAAATTACAGTTTTAAAGTTCAAAGAGAAATGTCCCTGGTACCCAGAACCAGAGAATTCATTGTAGTTTCTTCATTTACTGTCTTAATCTTAATCTCTGTCTTAATCTATGTTTTGTAAATAGTTCCTGTGAAAAAAGAAGATGAATGAATGAGAGAATGATTGACTGTCTGAATCCCTGACCAAAATATTTTTTGTAAAATAAAAGTTTGGTTGTTACAAAGTGGCTGTTTTTTGTTGTTTTTAAAAAAATGTCCACACATGTTTGGAAACATTGCAATGATGTGAGCATTTTATTTAATAATAATGATAAATAGTAATAATTTGGCATGGTTTATATTTATTCTAATAAAATAATAATATAATAAATATATATATATATATATATATATATATATATATATATATATATATATATATAACAAACAATAACAAATATTATATATATAAAAAATTGTTCCTTTATCTCTCATCATTTGAGGTAGGCAGTAGCGCAGAGGTTCTTGCCTAGGGACCCACACTTGAAGTTGGTAATTGCCCCGGCCTAGATGTTAAAACCAGGACTCCTGCATGAAAGTCAGATGACTTACTCACTGAGCTACCCAGCTGCTAAAAGTTATGAACAGAATCAGTGACAAAGGGCAGCCTTGGCAGAGTCCAACCCACACTGGAAACGATTCTAATTTACTGTCGGCAATGCACACCAAGCTCTGACACCGGTCATACAGGGACCGGACAGCTCGTACAAGTGGGTTCGGCACCCCATACTCCCGGAGTACCCTCAACAAGAGTCCCCGGGGGACACGGCCGAATTTTTGAAGAGGGGGACCACCACCCCAGTCTGCCATTCCAGAGGAACTGTCCCCGATGTCCACACGATGCTGCAGAGGCGTGTCAGCCAAGATAGCCCTACAGCATCCAGAGCATTAAGGAACTCTGAGCAGACCTCATCCACCCCCCGGGGCCCTGCCACCGAGGAGCTTTTTAACCACCTCAGCGACCTCAGCCCCAGAGAAGGAAGAGCCAGTACCGGAAGACGTGTTGGTGGGATTGAGAAGGTCTTCAAAGTATTCCCTCACAACGTCCCGAGTCAAGGTCAGCAGCCCCCCATCCCCACTGTACACAATGTTAATGGAGCACTGCTTTCCCCTCTTGAGCCATCGGATGGTGGACTAGAACCTCCTTGAAGCCGTCTGGAAGTCATTCTCCAGGGCCTCTCCAAACTCCTCCCATGCCCGAGTTTTAGTCTTAGCGACCGCCGAAGCTGCGCTCCACTTAGCCCACCGATACCCATCAGCTGCCGCTGGAGTCCCACAGGCCAAAAAGACCCGACAGGACTCCTTCTTCAGCTTGACGGCATCTCTTACTGCTGGTGTGCACCAACGAGTTCAGGGGTTACCGCCACAACAGGCACCAACGACCCTACGGCCACAGCTGCGGATGGCTGCCTCAACAATAGAGGCACAGAACACAGCCCATTCGGACTCAATGTCCCCCGCTTCGCACGGGACATGGTTAAAGCTCTGCCGGAGATGGGAGTTGAAACTCTGTTTCTGACAGGGGACTCTGCCAGATGTTCCCAGCAGACCCTCACAACAGGCTTGGGTCTGCCAGGCCCGACCGGCATCCTCCCACACAATCTGAGCCAACTCACCACCAGGTGGTGATCAGTTGACAGTTCCGCACCTCTCTTCAACCGAGTGTCCAGAACATGTGGCCATAAGTCTGATAATACGACTACAAAGTCGATCATTGAACTGCGGCCTACAGTGCCCTGGTGCCAAGTGCACATGTGGGCACTCTTATGTATGAACAGGGTGTTTGTTATGGACAGTCCATGATAAGCACAGAAGTCCAACAACAAAACACCACTCGGATATAGATTAGGGGGGCCGTTCCTCCAAATCACGCCCATCCAGGTTTCGCTGTCATTGCCCACGTGGGCAGTAAAATCCCCCAGCAGAACGAGGGAGTCCCCGGAAGGAGTGCTCTCCAACACGACCTCCAAGGACTCCAAAAAGGGTGGATACTCTATGGAACTCTGGAACTGCTATTTGGTGCATAAGCACAAACAACAGTAAGGACCCGCCCCCCCACCAGAAGGCGGAGGGAGGCTACCCTTTCGTCCACCGGGGTAAACCCCAACGTACAGGCGTCGAGGTGAGTCCAACTATATCTAGCCAGAACCGTTCAACCTTGCGCACCAGCTCAGGCTCCTTCTCAGCTAGAGAGGTGACATTCCACGTCCCTAGAGCTAGCTTTTGCAGCCGAGGATCAGACCACCAGGGTCCCCGCCTCTGGCAGCTGCCAAGCTCACACTGCACTCAACCCCTATGGCCCCTCCTGCAGTTGGTGAACCCACAGGAGGCTCGCCTCCGTGCCCCACCTCCAGGCCCTGACGATCCTAGCGGCTGTGTTGGGGGCTCATGCCCCTGGTAGGGTCCCCCATGGCAAACAGGTGTCTAGGGGAGGGACCAGACGAAGTGTGACTCAAATCACCCCTATAATGTGGAGAAAGAAAGGACCAGGGTTTCTCTTGCCCGGACATGGGTCACGGGGGCCCCCCTCTGGTTACCATGGCTTGGCCTTTTATTGATGACCCTGCAGAGGGCGCAAGCTTAATTCAAAGTTTATTCAGGCCACCAGTCCCGCAGGTTTTTAGGGGGAGGACCCACCAGTAGCAGTGGTCTCTGACGTTGTCTTGGTATCTACAGAGCAACATATTTACAGCTCAACATGTTTAGAACAAACATTTCTTCAAAGATTCCTCCCACTCTGAGACATGTTCTGGTTCTTTATTTCCACCTGCTGCAGGTGAAAAGGTTCCAGGTGTAAAATGTTTCAGGAAAAGTTAAACTTGTCTTGAGCAACAGAAACTACTGCTGAAGACCAGGTCAACATTGGAGATGGAAAGGACAGAAAAGGAGCGGCACGAGACTTTTGTACAGTACCGTGTTGGAAGAAGATGATGGTGGTTCCTGCAGGTTTTCTTCCAGATGTTTTAAAAGCCGATGGTGGTGGCTGCAGGTGGAGACAGGTGGGTGGTGCCTTGCAAGCCGATGGTGGTGGCTGCAGGTGGAGACGGGAGGGTGGTGCCTTGCAAGCCGATGGTGGTGGCTGCAGGTGGAGACGGGAGGGTGGTGCCTTGCAAGCCGATGGTGGTGGCTGCAGGTGGAGACGGGAGGGTGGTGCCTTGCAAGCCGATGGTGGTGGCTGCAGGAAGAGACAGGAGGGTGGAGCTTTGCAAGCCGATGGTAGTGGCTGCAGGTGGAGACAGGAAGGTGGTGTGTTGCAAGCCGATGGTGGTGACTGCAGGTGGAGACAGGTGGGTGGTGCCTTGCAAGCCGATGGTGGTGGCTGCAGAGGGAGACAGGAGGGTGGTGCGTTGCAAGCCGATGGTGGTGGCTGCAGGTGGAGACGGGAGGGTGGTGCTTTGCAAGCCGATGGTGGTGGCTGCAGGTGGAGATGGGAAGGTGGTGAGTTGCAAGCAGATGGCGGTGGCTGCAGGTGGAGACAGGAGGGTGGTGCTTTGCAAGCCGATGGTGGTGGCTGCAGGTGGAGGCGGGAGGGTGGTGCTTTGCAAGCCGATGGTGGTGGCTGCAGTTGGAGACGGGAAGGAGGCGCGTTGCAAGCCGATGGTGATGGCTGCAGGTGGAGACAGGAGGGTGGTGCTTTGCAAGCCGGTGGTGGTGGCTGCAGGTGGAGACAGGTGGGTGGGGCTATGGAATCCAATGGTCGTGGCTGCAGGAAGAGACAGGAGGGTGGTGCGTTGCAAGCCGATGGTGGTGGCTGCAGGTGGAGATGGGAAGATGGTGAGTTGCAAGCAGATGGCGGTGGCTGCAGGTGGAGACAGGAGGGTGGAGCTCTGCAAGCCGATGGTGGTGGCTGCAGGTGGAGACAGGAGAGTGGGGCTTTGGAAGCTGATGTTGGTGGCAGCAGGTGGAGACAGGTGGGTGGGGCTTTGTAAGCCGATGGTGGTGGCTGCAGGTGGAGACACGTGGGTGGGGCTTTGCAAGCCGATGGCGGTGGCTGCAGGAGGAGACAGGTGGGTGGTGCCTTGCAAGCCGATGGTGGTGGGTGCAGAGGGAGACAGAAGGGTGGTGCTTTGCAAGCCGATGGTGGTGGCTGCAGGTGGACGAGGGAGGGTGGTGCTTTGCAAGCCGATGGTGGTGGCTGCAGGTGGAGACACGTGGGTGGGGCTTTGTAAGCTGATAGTGGTGTCTGTAGGTGGAGACAGGTGGGTGGTGCTTTGCAAGCCGATGGTGGTGGCTGCAGGTGGAGACGGGAAGGTGGTGCCTCGAAAGCCGATGGTGGTGGCTGCAGGTGGAGACGGGAGAGTGGTGCTTTGCAAGCCAATGTTGGTGGCTGCAGGTGGAGACAGGTGGTTGGGGCTTTGTAAGCCGATGGTGGTGGCTGCAGGTGGAGATGGGAGGGTGGTGCTTTGCAAGCCGATGGTGGTGGCTGCAGGTGGAGACAGGTGGGTGGGGCTATGGAAGCCAATGGTCGTGGCTGCAGGAAGAGACAGGAGAGTGTTGCTTTGCAAGCCGATGTTGGTGGCTGCAGGTGGAGACACGTGGGTTGGGGCTATGTAAGCCGATGGTGGTGGCTGTAGGTGGAGACGGGTGGGTGGGGCTTTGTAAGCCGATGGTGGTGACTGCAGGTGGACACAGGTGGGTGGTGCATTGCAAGCCGATGATGGTGGCTGCAGGTGGAGATAGGTGGGTGGGGCTTTGCAAGCCAATGGCGGCTGCAGGTGGAGACGGGAGGGTGGTGCTTTGCAAGCCGATGGTGGTGGCTGCAGGTGGAGACGGGACGGTGGTGCGTTGCAAGCCGATGGTGGTGGCTGCAGGTGGAGACGGGAAGGTGGTGCGTTGCAAGCCGATGGTGGTGGCTGCAGGTGGAGACAGGTGGGTGGTGCTTTGCAAGCCGATGGTGGTGGCTGCAGGTGGAGGCAGGAGGGTGGTCCTTTGGAAGCCGATGGTGGTGGCTGCAGGTGGAGACGGGAGGGTGGCGCGTTGCAAGACAATGGTTGTGGCTGCAGGTGGAGACAGGTGGGTGGCGCTTTGCAAGCCGATGGTGGTGGCTGCAGGTGGAGACAGGTGGGTGGTGCTTTGCAAGCCGATGGTGGTGGCTGCAGGTGGAGACGGGACGGTGGTGCGTTGCAAGCCGATGGTGGTGGCTGCAGGTGGAGACGTGAAGGTGGTGCGTTGCAAGCCGATGGTGGTGGCTGCAGGTGGAGACAGGAGAGTGGTGCATTGCAAGCCGATGTTGGTGGCTGCAGGTGGAGACAGGTGGTTGGGGCTTTGTAAGCCGATGGTGGTGGCTGCAGGTGGAGACACGTGGGTGGCGCGTTGCAAGACAATGGTTGTGGCTGCAGGTGGAGACAGGTGGGTGGCGCTTTGCAAGCCGATGGTGGTGGCTGCAGGTGGAGACAGGTGGGTGGTGCTTTGCAAGCCGATGGTGGTGGCTGCAGGTGGAGACGGGACGGTGGTGCGTTGCAAGCCGATGGTGGTGGCTGCAGGTGGAGACGTGAAGGTGGTGCGTTGCAAGCCGATGGTGGTGGCTGCAGGTGGAGACGGGACGGTGGTGCGTTGCAAGCCGATGGTGGTGGCTGCAGGTGGAGACGTGAAGGTGGTGCGTTGCAAGCCGATGGTGGTGGCTGCAGGTGGAGACGGGACGGTGGTGCGTTGCAAGCCGATGGTGGTGGCTGCAGGTGGAGACGTGAAGGTGGTGCGTTGCAAGCCGATGGTGGTGGCTGCAGGTGGAGACAGGAGAGTGGTGCATTGCAAGCCGATGTTGGTGGCTGCAGGTGGAGACAGGTGGTTGGGGCTTTGTAAGCCGATGGTGGTGGCTGCAGGTGGAGACACGTGGGTGGGGCTTTGTAAGCCGATGGTGGTGGCTGCAGGTGGAGACAGGTGGGTGGGGCTTTGTAATCTGATGGTGGTGACTGCAGGTGGACACAGGTGGGTGGTGCGTTGCAAGCCAATGTTGGTGGCTGCAGGTGGAGATAGGTGGGTGGGGCATTGCAAGCCAATGGTGGTGGCTGCAGGAACAGACAGGAGGGTGGAGCTTTGCAAGCCGATGGTAGTGGCTGCAGGTGGAGACAGGTGGGTGGTGCCTTGCAAGCCGATGGTGGTGGCTGCAGGAAGAGACAGGAGGGTGGAGCTTTGCAAGCCGATGGTGGTGGCTGCAGGTGGGTGGGGCTTTGTAAGCCGATGATGGTGGCTGCAGGTGGGTGGCGCTTTGCAAGCCGATGGTGGTGGCTGACAGGTGGAGACAGGTGGGTGGTGCTTTGCAAGCCGATAGTGGTGGCTGCAGGTGGAGGAAGGAGGGTGGTGCCTTGTAAGCCGATGGGGGGTGGCTGCAGGAGGAGACGGGACGGTGGAGCTTTGCAAGCTGATGGTGGTGGCTGCAGGTGGAGACAGGTGGGTGGTGCTTTCCAAGCCGATGGTGGTGGCTGCAGGTGGAGGCGGGAGGGTGGTGCCTTGCAAGCCGATGGTGGTGGCTGCAGGTTGTTGGGGCTTTGTAAGCCGATGATGGTGGCTGCAGGTGGAGACAGGTGGGTGGCGCTTTGCAAGCCGATGGTGGTGGCCGCAGGTGGAGACAGGTGGGTGGTGCTTTGCAAGCCCATGGTGGTGGCTGCAGGTGGAGACAGGTGGGTGGTGCTTTGCAAGCCGATGGTGGTGGCTGCAGGTGGAGACAGGTGGGTGGTGCTTTGCAAGCCGATGGTGGTGGCTGCAGGTGGAGGCAGGAGGGTGGTCCTTTGGAAGCCGATGGTGGTGGCTGCAGGTCGAGACGGGAGGGTGGTCCTTTGGAAGCCGATGGTGGTGGCTGCAGGTGGAGACGGGAGGGTGGCGCGTTGCAAGACAATGGTGGTGGCTGCAGGTGGAGACAGGTGGGTGGTGCTTTGCAAGCCTAAGGTGGTGGCTGCAGGTGGAGACAGGTGGGTGGTGCTTTGCAAGCCCATGCTGGTGGCTGCAGGTGGAGACAGGTGGGTGGTGCTTTGCAAGCCGATGGTGGTGGCTGCAGGTGGAGGCAGGAGGGTGGTCCTTTGGAAGCCGATGGTGGTGGCTGCAGGTGGAGACGGGAGGGTGTCGCGTTGCAAGACAATGGTGGTGGCTGCAGGTGGAGACAGGTGGGTGGCGCTTTGCAAGCCGATGGTGGTGGCTGCAGGTGGAGACAGGTGGGTGGTGCTTTGCAAGCCGATGGTGGTGGCTGCAGGTGGAGACAGGTGGGTGGTGCTTTGCAAGCCGATGGTGGTGGCTGCAGGTGGAGGCAGGAGGGTGGTCCTTTGGAAGCCGATGGTGGTGGCTGCAGGTGGAGACGGGAGGGTGGCGCGTTGCAAGCCGATGGTGGTGGCTGCAGGTGGAGACAGGTGGGTGGGGCATTGCAAGACGATGGTGGTGGCTGCAGGTGGAGACAGGTGGGTGGGGCATTGCAAGACGATGGTGGTGGCTGCAGGTGGAGACAGGTGAGTGGGGTATTGTAAGCCGATGGTGGTGGCTGCAGGTGGAGACAGGTTGGTGGTGCTTTGCAAGCCGATGGTGGTGGCTGCAGGAGGAGACGGGAGGGTGGAGTGTTGCAAGCCGATGGTGGTGGCTGCAAGTGGAGGTAGATGGTGCACACTGCAGAGGGACAGTAAAGAAAACTATTTTGAATTTTTAAATTAAACTTTGAATGAACTATTTACATGTAAAATGAAAAAAAAAAATAAAACATGAAAGAACAAAAGTGAACTATATACAAAAGTTAAACATTTCATTGAAATGTAAAACTTAGTGAAGTGGTGATCTCCGGCGGGGTCCCAGAACTTCTGGTCAACCCTCTCGAACCACACTTCAAGACGGCCACTCAGACGCCTACAAGAGACAGAAGAAGCATGAATGACATCGTGATAATAAATAAATTACTCAGCAGCTTTTTTTAAATCGGGTCAACTTTTAGTTTTCTATTCAAACAGAAAGTGTGTCAGCCTTTCTTCCCCAGACAGACACAGAACGGGCTGAAAACTAAAAGTCCTGCCACCCATTCTAGTTTCAGAAATTCTCGGTACCACAAGTTGTCTGATGTTTTGGGAATGATGGGAAATAAGAAACAATCAGACATTTGAGATAAATTTTACAGAGAGCCAGTGTAGAGAGGCTAACTCAGGAGAAATGTGCTCTTTCTTGTCAGTAATCTGGCAGCAACATTTTGGATCAGCTGAAGAATTTTAAGGGTGTAATTTGGGGATCCAGTTAAGATGGTGTTACAGTAGTCCAACACAGATGGGATAAAATGCGTGGAGAAGATGTTCAGCATCACTTCAGGACAGGATGCTCCTTATGTTGGTGACATGATGGAAATGAAGCTACTCTAGAGACGTGTTTGGTGTGAGCACTAAAAAACAAATCCTGGTCAATTAACAGGGACTAACTGATCAACCATCTTTAAGGATTTAAGGGCCAAAAAAGTTCCCTAAAATTCTGAATAGGTGGAGTCTGTCTGGGCTGAAGGTGGTGCACGAGTGGAGGACCCAACAGGATCCACCAGAGTTTGGGGCTTACGTCGTTACCTTCAGGCCTTGCGTGGCTTTTTGGCACATGGCAGCTTGTCGTCATCATCATCACGCTTCCTCTTCCGGCAGCCACAAAACAGAATAAAAACCAATCAGAGCAGAGCTCACCTGTTTCCATGGCAACTCCCGTTTAAAAAGTATTTTAAAGAGAATTATTGAGACAAAAAGGCATAAACCTAATCCACTGACACAGATCAGGAGTGAGGAGAAGATCTGGAGTGAGAAAACTTACTGGGAGCAGCGGGGTTCAGGGTGGCTGCAGCAGGGCGGGCGTCAAACACCGGCATCCTGCAGGGACACACACACACATTTTACAGCAGGAAGACAGTGTGGACATACAAACAGAAGCTCAGCTGCTGATCTAAACATTGATCAGGATTTGTCTTTTACTTTCTGGGATCCAAAAGGGACCAAGAACTGTCCATGAAGGAGCCAAAACCATGACAGAGCGCTGACCTGCAGACACAAACACACACAGAACAGATGTGAAACAACAAGCTGTGGTGGCATCAGCTCACCAGCTCACACACACAAAAACACATCCTTCCATCATAGGAAAGAGCTGGGGAACGGAGACATGTTCACCTGTTTGCATCAATTACATCTGATCAGCTTTTATCATCAACACTGTTTCATGTCATTCATCTTTCCAAAGAAATCATCTGTTTATCTGACCATATTGTTGGTTTTTAGAATTTATTTATTGACTGGATTAAACTTATAATCCTTAAATTGTTGCCTAAAACAGACTTTTATATATAAAAAAAGGCTTGTTGTGGACCAACTATTTCACTGGACTACTTTCACTGGACCCTTGCTGGACTTTGCTGGACTTTTAATCAAGTCACTTCACATTCTAGCTCCTAAAAACCAAATTGTATGTGATGATTTATTTCTATGACTTTATCCTGAATTGCTCTGAAATCTTGGTTACTGATCAGCATCTTTATGGATGAAGCAGCATGAACATCTGCTCGTTCCCTCCACCCTCACCTGTTCCTGTCAGCACCTACCGGACTGGTCAGGCGAGCCGCCGGCAGGAAGACGAGAGCAGGGTAAGCTGGACCCAAGACTGCAGGGAGACCAGGAGGAGGAGGAGGAAGAAGAGAGGGATAAAAGAGGAGAGGAGGAGCGGAAGGGGGAGGAGGAAGAAAAGAGGTAAAAGAGAAAAGAGAGGCAGGAAAAGAAGGATAAAGAAGAGGGGGACAAAGAGAAGGATGGAGAGGAACGGGACGAGGGAGAACACGAGGAAGGGAAGAGGAAGGAGGGGAGGAGGGAGGAGGAGAAAGAGGAGGGCTGGTGTCCATTTCCTGTGACACATGATGACATGTTGCTGCAGTTCAACGTCTCCCAGAAATCAAAGAGCAGAAAACTAAAGCAGGAAAATATGTCGGACTCTCACTGCAGATTTATGACACTAAGACTGAAATACAATTATTATTATTATGTTATAAAGCATGAAAATGTATGAAAATGAGTCTGCTTTGCATTGTAGACCAAGTTAGAGTATTTTTAATGTGTACTGATGGTTACAGTGCAGAGTACACACACATATAATAAACACACCACCTGATTTCTGTCAGTGTTCAGTAAACACACTCACTGGTCTAAATTATTCTGTGTAATTTGTAGAAAGTCTAGAAGCATATTTTTTTATTTGTTACATATATTTAGTACTTAATTTAGTATTTTGTTGTATTTTAGTATCAGAATATTTTATTTATCAAAAAACAGCCTTCTTCTTCTAAAAACCTTTTTTGTGTGTTTATTTTTGTTTAAAGTGGAAGTTCTGGGTTAACAATTTAATTATTAAAAATGTAGAAACATATAAAATGAACTAAACTATCCATCCATTCATCTCCAGGTTGGGTCAAGCAGAGAAGCCCGACAATCCTTCCTCCTCCTTCCACCTCACTTCATCACTTCATGTCCAACATTTATTGTTTGTTGTAATAACTTAAACTTCTTCTTGTTCAATCAATCTGCCACTCTATTTAAATTTGTGTTTTTCATGTGAAGTTTTAAGTATTGTATGTTTTATTATTATTGTTCAGCTGTTTTTGTCCAGGTTCTGCACATCCTTTTTGTATATTGTAGAACAAAAATAGAGACCAGATTCAAGTTCCATGTATGTATACATGTGGGCTGCATGCACCTTAATCACTTGTTGCTTTAAGTAGCATATCTGAAATCCTCGTATGAAAATACCGGTGTATAGTGTTGCTTTTCATTCATTACTTATTTCATGTTATAATACTTACAGCTCTTTAAAAGCAGCACCTTGAACAAGTTGCCGCTAAGTCCTGTTTTGTTGCTCTTTGAACGCGTTGTTGCTATGACGACTCAAATCGCCTCCGGGGATTAATAATATTTTCTGATTTCTGACCATTTTGATTTTAAATAACAGCAGACCAGCTGGCGGACACTTCGCACATGCGCACTTGATTTAAAGTCTGGAAGCAGAGGCAGGAACGTCGGCGTATCGGCCATAGGCTTTGAGCATGCGCAGTTCATTTGCAGTCTGGACGTAAAGGGGTGACGCCTGCGTCCAGCCAGCCAATCAAAGTTTTATACATCCAAAACCCATTTTTAATCTAACAGAACAGGTTTAATGAATACATTTCACTTATAAGCTGTTTTTTTCTTGAAATGTACAAAAGTTTAATACAAACAGCCCAAATAATAAAACTTCAAGTGAGTTTTCAGTTTTCAAATGCAAATTTTCTGCTCTAAATTAGTTAAATCCAGACTTAAACTCTTGAATCTACTTCGTTACCTTATTATTGGAAGTTAAAAGTCTTAAATTATGACCTACAAAATTTAAATGAGCTCAGATTTGACATTTTCCAATTTGGTGCTGAGATTGTCTTATAGATATGACATAGCTATAATTTTATAACATTTAGAGATAAAATCTGAGTTTTATACATCACAAGCAGTTTTTAATCAAACAGAACAGGTTTAATATATACATTAACATTTTCCTAAACTTTTCCTACAGTTCGCTTAATACAAATCACTTATAAGCTGTTTTTTTCTTGAAATGTAAAAAAGTTTAATACCAACAGCCCAAATAATAAAACTTCAAGTGAGTTTTCAAATGCAAATTTTCTGCTCTAAATTAGTTAAATCCAGACTTAAACTCTTGAATCTACTTTGTTACCTCATTAGTGGAAGTTAAAAGTCTTAAATTATGACCTAAAGAATGTAAATAAGCTCAAATCTTACATTTTCCATATTTGGTGCCTTGAATTTCTTCTTGATTGACTCTCAAGATGAACTTTTCAACTTGTCTTCAGGAAGCACTTGTTGAGAAAAAATGGAATTTTCAGAAAAGCTGTTTTATCAGTGAAAACTTTGTTTGTTTTTAAATAATGATGCATCTCCGTAGCAACCATGGAATCCAAGCCAGCCTGAGCCATTCTGTGCAGTTCAGTTTTTGTGGACAAAATAGTGGTATGAGATGTTCTTGTTGTCTCATATCAGTGAAGGTGTATAATCTTTACCTGAAAAAGCTCCAATCACACATTTACATCCGTCCATAAAAACACAGCAGCTCTGCAACAACTTGGCTTATTTTTCTATTGTTTCATTACACCTCATGTGTTCATCTCACGTAAAAACAAATAGTCCGTGGTGTTTATTTATTTATTTATTTATTGCTGTTTGTATCAATCAATGTTTATTTAGGGTAATTCTGCATTACTTTTACATCCTCTTTAGAAAAAATGTAAACAGTCTGTACAGACAAACAGAGTTTGTTCCCCAGCAGCCAGATGTGCAGCTGATTACAGCTGTGTTTTAACAACTTGCTACTTTGGTTCACAGTTACCACAAACACGTCTTGATATCCAACGACAGCAGCAATGTCATGTTTAATAGAGCTACTTAGCTTATCGTAACAGGGCTCCAGACTAACTTTTAGCATTGGTTGCTGTCACAGTGCGTGGTCGGTGCTGAGTTTTCCCAACTGTCCCTGAATGCATTCTCCCTCCAACTCTGCTGATTGCTGATGAGCTCCACCTGGTCTGGGCTCCTTATATACCAGTCTGTGACAACTCTTCTCTGCCAGATCGTCTTGGTTTTTCCTTGTACGCTTCCAGCCTTTATCTCCTGCTTGCCAACCTGATCTCTGACCTGCGACCCGTTTTTGGACCTGGATATCCCGACTCAGCCTGCTCTCTGTCTGTAGGGATGGTGAAACCGAGGCCTCATGAATCATCGAGCCAACTTTGACCTAAATGCTTGAAAATGGCTTAGTGTTCTGAATCATTTGACCAAACCAAAGAGCTCCATCTGCTGGCTGTGGGAGTCTGATGTATCAGAAGGACAGCGTTGACACTTCACATCTGTCATCCCTTTCTCATCTTGGAATACATGTTCAATAAACGATACGTAATCTACCATCTGAGTGAATATCTATTTTCTGTTGTTCATATAAATAATAAGGAGGGGTATTAGGTAACATTTGTTTAGGTAAAAAAATTATGGTGCAATTTAAAGTATACCAATCTGTAATGACAGTAGTGGTCTGCTCACAGAGGGAATGGAGACGTTTGAGGGAAGGGGTGCTTGTGCAACATGAATGGTGATTGTGTTACTGATTTTATACAGTTGTATCAAAAGATATTATAGGACAAATGCTTGTGTCACATTGTTTTGTGTCACAGATTTTTATTTAAAAACAGTATTTTTTCAATGATGGTAGGCTTCAGTCTGCTCCTCTTGTGGCACACTACCTCTCCAGCTTTTGAAAAGACCCGCTCGCAAGGCACAGATGTGGCTGGCATGTACAAATATCGTTTTGCCAGCTTGAAAAGGTTGGGGTACACAGACTTGCGTATCCTCCAGTATTCGAGCGGGTCTTCTCCTCTGGAGAGGTAGGGTTCAGCTAGGTACCGTTGGACCTCCACCGTGGCATCTACCGTTGCACTCTGAGTGCTCTGAGTTACACCTAAACAAGAAATAAATAGGTGACAAAAAGCCTATTTCAGGAGGAAATAATGCAGACGTAATCAGTGGCTAATACAAACCAACTCGGCTGTCCAGAAGGTCCCACAAGTTGTCCTGGTCCCCTGCTGCTGCAGATGTGGATGCCGCTTGTGTTGGTAACTGAAATTAGACACAGTATAAATGCAGTGTCATGTGTGCTTATTACATAAACAACAACTCAGCAAAATCTGGCTTACCTGTGATGTTGACTGCGCCGCCCTCTCCATTCTCATGCTTGCAGCACATTCAGCGGTTTTCCTGGCAATGGCATCTTGTGCTGATGTTGTATTACCAAATGCTATAGTTTTAAATCGGGGATCCAGTAAAGTTGCTGTTGCCAGGACATGAATATTTTCTACGTGACATCTTGTGTGTAAGAAGTGTTGCAGGTGTTGTGTAAGCTCGATTGCTGTAGGATTATGTAGTACACTTGCTTTTGTAGCAAGTTTATGCTGCACCATTCGGATTATTGGAATGACCTTTGACGCCGACACGGTCTTCTCTGAAGATAGTTCAGTTGTTGCCAAGTTGAATGGTCCGAGAACCTCTAGGCATTCACCAATGGTGTCATATTCAGTACATGAGAGGGGGGTGATATCAGCGGCCAGAGACGTGACCGCGGCTCCAACAGGTTCACGCTGCTCATGAAGGCGCTGCAGCATGGAAAAGGTAGAGTTCCACCGGGTGTCAACCTCTAGAATGAGTTTATGAGCTGGCTTCTGGAGTTGCTGCTGGATTTCCACCAGGCGCTCTTTGGCCTTGGCGCTGGATCTAAAATAGGTCACTATTCTTCTCACCTTCGTCCTGATGTCTGCCAAAGCCTGTGTTTGTTCCAGTGACTTCTTTACAACCAGATTCAGGCTGTGTGCAAAGCACGGCACATTCCTCAGTCCCATTAGCTTCGCCATTAACTGCATGTTTGATGCATTGTCCGTGATGAGACAGTGGACCTTTTGCCTCAATCCCCATGCAGTCAACTGTGCGTGCAAGGCATCTCTCAAATTCTCAGCCGTATGCGACTGCTTAAAGTGGCTGACACCCAACAGAACACTTGCTAGCTCCATATCCTCATTTACATAGTGGCAGGTGACCCCAAGGTAGCCATCCATGGCAATAGATGACCACATGTCTGCTGTTAGGCTGACCGCTTCTGCCTTCTCCACAGCTTTGATGGCATATTCTTTTACCTCATCATATTTCTTCTCCACCAATACTTTCAAAGCCTGGCGGGTAGGCAGGGTGTATGTGGGGTCAAGCTTCTGAACAAAGGCCCTGAAGCCTTTGTCCTCCACCAATGTAAATGGCTGTGCATCCATAACTATCATGCCCACCAGTGCCTCATCCAATTCAGCTTGCCGCACTGTAAAATAAAATAATTTACATATCATCACCATCCTACAGCAATGGCAATTGCACAAAAATTATTTATTTAGCCTAATTAATCATTTTATGATGCTGGCCACCTCTAATAATATCACCAACATTGTTAGACGAAAAGATCAGCTAATGAACTGTTCATCTGAGGATGTTGGTGGCAATATCAAACTGACAATCAAACTGATGATTTAGGCAAAAAGATATTTAAATAAAAATGACTTATGCGATTATTTTAGGAAGGTGATTATATTGAACAGTTGTTAACCATATTTGACCAGTACTCATTTCATAATGTCTCACATATAGTGAAGGAATTTAGAATCCTACCTTGATGGTTTGCTGCACCACCAGGAGCAGGAACAGCAGCAGCAACATGTGTAGGCGTTGTCTCCGGGTGTTTGGAACGCAAATGCCGCAACATCGCCGATGTGTTCCCGCTGTACATAATCTCCTGAGCACATATGAAACACTTGACTTTTTTTGGTGAAATCATGTCAAAGTGTTCCCATGCGTAGGAACGCACACGCTTGGGTGGCTCTGGCTCTCCCTCCATCGCCCTTCCTCTCTGTCTCACTCACACACCACAACTTTCACTCAGACACAGTCTACACACAATCTCTTACAGCCTCTCAAACACTCTCTAAACTTATCAATATTAATATGTATATATAATAACCTAACTATATTTATATGTATATCTATATTTCTATGTGAAAATGTGTGTGCTGTCTGTATATATGTATGTATGTAGTGTTTCACCTCTGTGTTTGTAACTAAGTGTGTCTATATAAATGTTTGTCAGCTAAATGTGATCTAAATGAGCTAATGCTAATGTGATGCTTTCCCTAAATCTGTTCTCCAAATGTAATATCATACAATCGCAAGCAAAATCTCCTCCTCTCAAAAACCCACGATCTGCTAAGCGCTTGGAACCCCTTTTAAATCATTGACAGATTGAAAAGCCCGGCCCCTTCGAATTTCCCGCAGGCTGCTCGACACGCGCTGATGACGTAACAAGGCCTTGTTTGGTCTATCACGTGACTTTTGGCATGCTGAATCAATGCTCAGAGACAATGCTCTCAACACTTCCGTGTCACATGCTCGACACGTGATCGAGCAGACGGCTCGAGCATAACATCCCTACCTGTCTGGTAAACCCTGCCACTCTGTCTCTGATCCTTGACCTGTGTTTCGACCTGGAAAACCCGATTCTGCCTGCCCCGTGTCTGTTGACTCTGCCTCTGACTCATTCTGCAGGGTACTCTGACCCTTGGACTACCCTCAGGATTTGGATTTCGGGTTACGGATCTTGCCCCTGGCCATCGGAAAACTCTGGAGGATTCCTGGAGACCTTATTCAGCCTGGATCGTCCACTTCTGTAACTATCAGAACAAACTAATTGTCTTTCTGGTTCTGCAGTTCCCACAGCCCCGGCGGAGCTACTATCACGACATCATGGTCCCTGAAAACCATCCTGCTGGTTTCCATCCCCTCCGCTGGTACGTGAGCAATATCTCTCGCACATTCCTGTTTGTTCTGGCTGGATTCTCATCTGAGCTCTCCTACCTGCAGGCTAAGCTGACTGCAAAAACCAGACCTGATTTCCCCGGAGAAATTCTCATCACCTCAATAAACACTGTTTTCACCTTAAGTGTTGACATACCTAAAAGGATCGCTAAACATCACTTCATTTCACTTTGAGTTATAAGCTCCTTCTTCCTGGTTTCTGATTCTTGGAGTACTCTATAAATTCCTTAGGCCCCTGTAACCTTCCCCTTTTGTACAGTTCACCTGTATGAGAGGTGGGTGCCATCGTCATTTACTTCTTTATTTATCCCAATCCATCCTTTTGTTTCTTATCCTTTTTTTTGGTCATTTTTTATTCCTATCATCAAAACGGAACGTCTTTCTTAACATCTAATTTAGTTTCTGTTTATTTGTTTAGGAACTGGAGCCGGCAGATTTACATGGTGGGTTTTATTTTTCTTTGCTGTTCTCAGCAAGAGATCACGCTGTGTGACGGCAGCACAACACGGAAACTCACCGGTTACATGGTGTCTTCAATATCTCTCTGACAGGTTGTTTAGCAGCTTTTCAGGTCACTGGTGATCAAGCAGCTGTCACGGATTGGGTGTATGGATCCAAGGAGAGGAGCGCTCGGAGAATGATCAAAGACACTTTATTTGAATTGTGCAGTGCAGTATGCAGGGTTTGCTGGAAGGACGGGCTGGAGCGGGCAGACAGGATTCTCCGTGGTGTGGACGAGGTTCAGGTACGGTTCTTGGAAGAGAGAGGGTACAAGTTAGGTTGGTTCAGATACAATACGATTTAGATCATGTGCACGACTGGTTACCACGATGAGTAGTATAATCCAGCGATGACTGGAGGTCCGGGTGAGGTTTATATGGCGATGAGAATGATGACTTGATGTTCTCCAGCTGTGCCGTCCAAACAGCGGTGATGATTGGCAAGCCAAATATGGTCAGCAGGAAGCAGGGAGTGGTAATGAGCATGGACCATGACAGTGCCCCCCCCTCAAGGGGAGCCCCCGGGCGACCCAGCAGCCTGACGGCGACGAAAATCCCGGATGAGGTCAGCGTCCAGGATGAAGGAGCGAGGGACCCAAGACCGTTCCTCCGGGCCATAGCCCTCCCAGTCCACAAGGTACTGCAGACCACGACCCCGGCGGCAGACATCCAGGAGGCGACGGACGGAAAAGGCCGGATCACCGTCAATGACCCGGGCGGGTGGAGGGGGCCTGGAAGGAGGGACCAATGGACTGAAGGAGACCGGCTTGAGCTGGGAGACATGGAAAACAGGGTGGATGCGCATGGAGCGCGGCAGCCGCAGCTTCACGACCACAGGGCTCCGTATCTCCAGGACTTCAAAGGGGCCGAGGAACCGGGGAGACAGCTTGCGTGAGTCCGTGTGTAGGGGCACGTACCTGGAGGACAGCCAGACCTGCTGCCCAACACGGTACGGAGGTGCGGGGATCCTGCGCCTATCCGCACCCCGGCGGTTCCTGACCGAGGTCCGCACCAGGGCTGCCCTGGTAGCCCGCCACAGCCGGCGACATCGACCCAGGTGATGCTGGACGGAGGGAACAGCGAGCTCAGCCTCCTGGTCCGGGAAGAGAGGTGGTTGATACCCCAGGGAGGCCTCGAAAGGGGAGAGACCTGTGGCTGAGGAGACATGTGAATTGTGGGCATACTCCACCCAGCACAGGTGGCTGCTCCAGGCGGAGGGGTCGTCGGCAGCCACGCAGCGCAGGGCGGACTCCAACTCTTGGTTAAGGCGTTCTGCTTGACCGTTGGTCTGAGGGTGGAACCCCGAACTCAGGCTGACGGTCGCCCCAAGCTCGGAGCAGAATGCCTTCCAGACCCGTGACACGAACTGGGGCCCTCGGTCAGAAACGATGTCCACAGGGATGCCATGGAGACGGAAGACATGAACAGACATGATGTCTGCGGTTTCCAAAGCAGTGGGCAATTTGGGCAGCGCCACGAAATGAGCTGCTTTGGAAAAGCGGTCAGTGATGGTCAAGATGGTAGTGTTACCTCGGGACGGAGGGAGGCCAGTAACGAAATCCAGTGCTATGTGGGACCAGGGTCGTTGGGGAATGGGGAGAGGCCGAAGAAGACCCGCTGGAGCCTGGGAGGACATCTTTCCCCGGGCGCAGACAGGACAAGCGGCCACGAACTCCCAAACGTCTTTTTCCAGGGTTGGCCACCAGAACCGCCGTCTGATGAGGACAGCTGTGCGTGCGCGGCCAGAGTGGCAGGCAACCCGGGATGAATGTCCCCATTGAAGAACCTGAGAGCGGACTTGGTCAGGAACAAAGAGTCTGTTAGGCGGACCGGTACCTGGGTCTGGATGCGCTCGCTGGGCTTCCCGGACGTTTTGTTCCACCTCCCATGTTACGGCAGCCACAACACAGGACGCAGGCAGGATGGTGTCTGGATCTGAGGACGGGCCACCGGAGCTGAACTGGCGTGACAGGGCGTCGGGTTTGACGTTCTTGGATCCCGGCCTGTAGGTCAAAGAGAAGTTAAATCGGCCGAAGAATAAAGCCCACCTGGCCTGACGGGAATTCAGCCGCTTGGCCGACTGGATGTACTCAAGGTTGCGGTGATCCGTCCACACGATGAAGGGTTGAGCTGCACCCTCCAGCCAGTGGCGCCACTCCTCCAACGCAAACTTAACAGCCAGAAGCTCACGTTCCCCCACGTCATAGTTGCGTTCGGCTGGGGTGAGGCGCCGGGAAAAAAAGGCACATGGGTGTAATTCGCCTGTCTGTTCCGAGCGCTGGGATAGTACCGCCCCCACCCCGGAATCAGAGGCGTCCACCTCGACCACGAACTGTCGTGAAGGGTCTGGCTGAGTGAGGACCGGAGCTGAGGCGAAACGCGCCTTAAGGTCCTGAAAAGCGGACTTCGCACTGTCTGACCAATGGAACGGAGTCTTGGGAGAAGTCAGTTTCGTAAGGGGGGCTGCCACCAGGCTGAAGTTTTTAATGAAGCGGCGGTAGAAATTTGCAAAACCCAAGAAGCGCTGCAGAGATTTAACAGAGTCCGGTGTGGGCCAGTCCAATACCGCCTGAACCTTTGCCTGGTCTGCCTTCATCTGCCCGCTCGTGAAGACGTAGCCCAAGAAGCCGACGGTGTCTGAGTGAAACTGACACTTCTCCGCCTTCACATACAGTTTATTTTCGAGGAGTCTCTGGAGAACCAAACGGACGTGCTTCTTGTGTTCGGACTGGGTCTGTGAGTAGATCAGAATGTCATCGAGATAGACGAAAACAAAACGGTTGAGAAAGTCCCGGAGCACGTCATTGACTAGGGCTTGGAATACTGCCGGGGCGTTGGTTAGGCCAAAGGGCATGACTAGATATTCGAAATGACCCAGAGGGGTCTTGAAGGCGGTCTTCCACTCATCACCTTCCCTTACGCGGACCAGATAATAGGCGTTACGGAGGTCGAGTTTGGTGAAGATCGTGGAACCTAGTAACGCCTCAAAGGCGGAGTCAATTAGGGGGAGAGGATACTTGTTACGTACGGTGATTTTGTTCAGGGCCCGGTAATCGATGCAGGGACGCAGGGTTTTATCCTTTTTTGTGACAAAGAAAAACCCAGCGGCCAACGGGGAGGAGGAATGTCGGATTATGCCGGCATCGAGAGACTCCTGGATGTACGTCTCCATGGTTTCCCGCTCTGGCCTGGAGATGTTATACAGCCTACTGTTTGGAAGCGGGGAACCGGGCAGGAGCTCTATGGCGCAGTCATAGGGTCTGTGGGGAGGCAGAGAGGACGCTTTGAGTTTACTGAATACCTCGGCCAGGTCATGGTACTCGGTCGGGACTGAGGTCAGATCCGGGGCTTCTGCTTTGCTGGAGTCTATGGCGGCTGGGAGTATGGCTGATCGAAGGCAGGACTGGTGACATTCCTCACTCCAACCCATGATGGTTCGGGAGGCCCAGTTGATGTGAGGGTTGTGGAGAGACAACCAGGGATGACCGAGCACCAGCGGGGATTCGGGGGCTGAAATCAACTTGAACTCGATTACTTCAGTGTGGTTTCCAGAGTTTTAATTTTATGGGTGCAGTGGTGTGCGTTACCTGGGCAAGGGTGCGACCATCCAAGGCCTTGGCTGTTATGGGTTGAACTAGCGGTACCTGAGGGATCTTGGCTTCCTCAGCCAGGTGGATGTCCAGAAAACTGTCCTCTGCTCCTGAGTCGATTAAGGCCTGCACTGTGAGGGACTGATCAGAAAATGTTAGTGTTGCCGGGATCTGGGTCTTTGTCTGGGTCTGGCCCGTCAGAATCCCGACCTGAACTGACGGGCCTGGTCTTTTGGCCGAACAGGACAGGTAGCCCGGAAATGCCCTTCTTCACCACAATACAGACACGCTCCTGCCTGTAGCCGTCTCTGCCTCTCCGTCTGGGTCAGGTGTGTGCGACCCACCTGCATGGGTTCGGCGGCCGAAACAGGGAGGAATTCCGGAGATGGTTCAGGTGAAGATGGAAACCACCTATGAGACAGACCCGGGCGAGGACTACGGCGTTCTCGGGTCCTTTCCCGGAGGCGATTATCCAGACGGGTGGCTAGGTCTATCAGGGAATCCAGAGTAGCTGGAAGGTCCAGAGTTGCCAGTTCATCCTTCAGGGTATCTGTTAAACAATGTAAAAAATGGTCCATTAATGCAGCAGAGTTCCACCCAGAGTCGGCAGCCAACGTCCTGAACTCCACCGAAAATTCAGCCACACTCTGGTTCCCTTGATGAATTGACATCAGGCGCTTGGCCGTCTCACGGCCCCGAACTGGACCATCAAAAACTTTTAATAAGTCGGCTGTGAAAGCCCGCAGTGAAAGAGTGTGGAGGGGCGTGGTCTCAAGGTATGCCTCTGCCCATGTAAGTGCCCGGGAAGTAAGCAGACCAATTATATATGATACCTTCGAGCGGTCCGAGGAGTAAGTGAGTGGTTTCTGGTCGAAGATAAGAGTACACTGGAGAAGGAATCCTCTGCATTTCCCCAACTCGCCGGAAAACGGTCTGGGATCCGGAATGTGTACGTCCCGCACCGGAGTGGGCGGAGTCGGCACGGGGACAGGCTGAGGAGCTGCGGGGATTGAAAGCTGAGCAGGTTGATTAAACAGGGCTGACAAAGATCTGGAGATATCGTCTAATTGTTTTTGCAAAGCGTGTTGTCCTTCTCCTAGAGACCGGAGTACCTGCGAGTGTTGACCAAGGAGATTTCCATGTGCAGACACGGCCTGATGCAGATCGCATCCGGGTTCGGCTTTCCTGGCGGCTTGCTCCGTAGGATCCATATTGTTTGGCTGGATTATTCTGTCACGGATTGGGTGTATGGATCCAAGGAGAGGAGCGCTCGGAGAATGATCAAAGACACTTTATTTGAATTGTGCAGTGCAGTATGCAGGGTTTGCTGGAAGGACGGGCTGGAGCGGGCAGACAGGATTCTCCGTGGTGTGGACGAGGTTCAGGTACGGTTCTTGGAAGAGAGAGGGTACAAGTTAGGTTGGTTCAGATACAATACGATATAGATCATGTGCACGACTGGTTACCACGATGAGTAGTATAATCCAGCGATGACTGGAGGTCCGGGTGAGGTTTATATGGCGATGAGAATGATGACTTGATGTTCTCCAGCTGTGCCGTCCAAACAGCGGTGATGATTGGCAAGCCAAATATGGTCAGCAGGAAGCAGGGAGTGGTAATGAGCATGGACCATGACAGCAGCTGTGGAAGCAGCTCACTGTTGGGACGATGCTGTCCACACTGTCACACACTCACCAATGGTATTGGTATTGATGTCATCTCCATGTGGTTCACAGAGCTCATCCATTTAAATAAGAAATGTGAGATCACTAGCTATCAGATAAGTTTAAAGAAATGCTTTGAATTTCCTCAGTTTTTTAAAAATGTGATTGCAATTATTGTCATAAAAACTGAGTCACTGTAAGTCCCAAGTCAAAACAATAGTACACTTGTGTCAAACCACAAAAAATAAGTTATATGACTTAATCAAAAAGTACGGAAGCGTATTGCTGTCATGGAAGAAAATAAATTTTCGAGCACTATCACGTTATAACGTGATACGTATATTGTACAAACGTGTTACCTATATTGTACAAACGTGATATTATATTGTACAAACGTGATAATTATATTGTACAAACGTGATAATTATATTGTACAAACGTGATAATTATATTGTACGAACGTGATAATTATATTGTACAAACGTGATAATATATTGTACAAACGTGATAACTATATTGTACAAACGTGATAATTATATTGTACGAACGTGATAATATATTGTACAAACGTGATAATTATATTGTACAAACGTGATAATATATTGTACAAACGTGATAATTATATTGTACAAACGTGATATTATATTGTACAAACGTGATAATTAAATTGTACAAACGTGATAATATATTGTACAAACGTGATAATTATATTGTACAAACGTGATAATTATATTGTACAAACGTGATATTATATTGTACAAACGTGATAATTATATTGTACAAACGTGATATTATATTGTACAAACGTGATAATTAAATTGTACAAACGTGATAATTATATTGTACGAACGTGATATTATATTGTACAAACGTGATAATTATATTGTACAAACGTGATAATTATATTGTACAAACGTGATAATTATATTGTACAAACGTGATAATTAAATTGTACAAACGTGATAATTATATTGTACAAACGTGATAATTATATTGTACAAACGTGATATTATATTGTACAAACGTGATAATTAAATTGTACAAACGTGATAATTATATTGTACAAACGTGATAATATATTGTACAAACGTGATAATTATATTGTACAAACGTGATAATTATATTGTACAAACGTGATATTATATTGTACAAACGTGATAATTATATTGTACAAACGTGATAATTAAATTGTACAAACGTGATAATTATATTGTACAAACGTGATAATTAAATTGTACAAACGTGATAATTATATTGTACAAACGTGATAATTATATTGTACAAACGTGATATTATATTGTACAAACGTGATAATTAAATTGTACAAACGTGATAATTATATTGTACAAACGTGATAATATATTGTACAAACGTGATAATTATATTGTACAAACGTGATAATTATATTGTACAAACGTGATATTATATTGTACAAACGTGATAATTATATTGTACAAACGTGATAATTATATTGTACAAACGTGATAATATATTGTACAAACGTGATAATTATATTGTACAAACGTGATAATATATTGTACAAACGTGATAATTATATTGTACAAACGTGATATTATATTGTACAAATGTGATAATTATATTGTACAAACGTGATAATTATATTGTACCAACGTGATATTATATTGTACAAACGTGATAATTAAATTATACAAACGTGATAATTATATTGTACAAACGTGATAATATATTGTACAAACGTGATAATTATATTGTACAAACGTGATATTATATTGTACAAACGTGATAATTATATTGTACAAACGTGATAATTATATTGTACCAACGTGATATTATATTGTACAAACGTGATAATTATATTGTACAAACGTGATAATTATATTGTACAAACGTGATAATTATATTGTACAAACGTGATAATGGGTCTTTGTCAGGTGACGTAGCGCCTCCGCTAGTTCCCAATGCATTGTGGTCCCGAGTGTATCCGGGAGAAAAACTCTGGTCGACTCAACGTCTTAGCTTGCTGAGCTAGGCAACACATACAAAGTCAAATGACAAAAGGGGAAATGAATATGACAACAACATTCGATGTTTCCCACCCGGAAAAGAAAACATGGACAGCAGGTTGAGGAAATAACAAAGAGGCGTCAAATAGCCTCGGTCGCAGCATTGAGATGGAAGGACATCACTTTTCCCATTGCATCCCCCTTCATGTGCTTGCTCCTGGGATTTCCATACAGGTACGTAAGGTTCTTGTTGTTGTAGTTTATAATAGTGATGCTGAATATGCTATCGTTTGCTTCTTAAAGTCACTGTCTCCCTTTTAGCTAACCTTAGTTAGCTTCCTAACTAGCCTCTCTTGTAAACAAAGAGGGAGGTCGGTAGAGATCGTTTCATAGGTGTTTTTTATTCCAAAGAAAAACATTGCTGAGCGAATTATTATAAAACTAAAGGTAAGAAGTAAGCATAATATGACAAAGTTTTATGTATGCGATTTCCACTTGTGATTTGAGAGAGCAGATGGTAGTAAAGCAGGCCAACAATATACTGTTTGTCTATTTAGTAGTCTAAAGCTCATATATATGTATATATATATATATATATATATATATATATATATATATATATGTGTGTGTGTGTGTGTGTGTGTGTGTGTGTGTCTATGTATATGTACAATGCACATATACATGGTACATGTTTGTATGAAATGTCACGGGAGCATGCTAGTAAAAGCATCCGGTGGTGTCTAGCTGTCTAAATGAATCCGATCTGTGGTTGCAGGACATCCAGCGTATGAAATACACCAGGCTGATCCAGACTGGGCATCATCCTTGCATCTGGGGCACACATCAGTTCAACCCACCAACACTCTGCGCTACCTGGCTATCTTTGTGGCATTATTCCACTTCTTGCTTCCTCTCATGCCCAGTTAAAACAATATTCTCATTCCCTTTCAGATGCTTCTTATAACCTTTATGCACCTGCAGTTGGATCTGCCTGCGCAACACTCAGCTCACTTGTTTCCCCAACACCGTGTTTAGAACATCCAATGAGATGGTGCCTTTTTTGTATGCAAATCTGAGTATAAGGTCTTAATAGCAACCATCCCTGTAAACATGATTATTCCTTGTGAAGGTGAAGAAGCTGCAGTGCTGGATAAATTCGGTACTGTATGTGTGCCTTACTGTTGTTTAGACAAGATATGATGAATTGAGTATGAGCAGTTACACTAGTGATTCACACAGTCAAGCCTTTTCAGAAGGCATAGGAATGCCTTTTACACTTAGGATTGTCTTCAGTTGCCTTACTTTTTGTAAAACCCAAGGTTTTAAAAGTTTTTGAACATGTTTAAAATGTTTAATGTGGCTGTTCTGTGCAAAAGTAACTTCAAAAGTTCCAAAAAGGGCACGATTGGGCAGGTTTCGTACGCATCAATCAAATCCATTTTCCATGAGGTTCCATTCAGGTTAAAAAGATGTTTATTTTTTGCGCAGCAAGCAAGCAAACATTTTACGTGCCTCTTTATGCTATGCCACGCTATCCAATGATGATGTTGATGATGGTAAAAACCTTGTGCCACCCCAGTGTATGCCGGTCACCCCAGGTGACCTATTTATAAACTTTCATTTGCCTGTGGCTGTGATTAAACAGAAAAAACAAATAAATATTGCTATATAATCAAAAATATTTTCTCAAAAATAAATAACAAAAATAACCTAAACTAAATTAGCCAAAAAGTTTAACTAATACTGTGTTGTAATAAATAGCTCCTACATTGTGCTTAATAAAATGAATCTATGATGTTCATCTCGCACATTAGGCACCAGTAATAGGAAATGTGTGCTAACAAAACAGGCATGACAGTTTAATTTAAATGGGTTGGTTTGTCTTTTTTTTTACACTGAAAGTGACAATGAAAAGACAGCAACAACACAAAAAATACATAGTAGTCAATCAACACTGGAACATGGAGAGCAGTTTCAACAGTCCTCTGTAGTCGTATCATGCTGTAGACCAGGGCTTCACTGGTGCGTCACTCAGACGTCGGGAGTGCAAAACCTTTAGGCAGAAATGAACACATTAGCATAAAGAAAACAAAAATGAACATGTTTGTTTGATTTGTTAAGACTGTCTACACCGGTTTCTGATTTACAGAGGTGGAAAAGGACTGAGAATTTCGAACGAAGTGAGAGTATCTTTACTTAAATTCTACTCAAGTTAAAGTACCCATCTAAGCGCTTCTCAATTACACACACCAGGGGCCTCATTTATCGACAGTGCGTACGCACGGAACTGTGCTAAAAGCGTGCGTACGAGCATTTCTCAGCAAAGTATGGGATTTATCAACTTGTACTTGTGCATTGAAAAATGTGTTAATTGAAGCACATGCTAAGATCTTCGTAGCGTTAAGAAACGAATAAGCACATTTTCCATGCGTAAGCACAAAACCTAGCAGTAGAACAAGGAAACAGCATCTTTTCTGCAGGTTCTGCTGCATCTGTCAGTCATTATTTTTGTCCCACTACTGGGACAGGGTCCCTGTCCATCACGGAGCTGTGTTACATAATCAATAACTGATGCATCTTTTCACTGGACTGAAACACGCTTTTCAGTCTGGAATTATATGACAGCAGCGCGGCTAGAAATGATGCTGGGAATAATGGTGAAATATGTGTGCAAGTCTCTATAAACATCTAAAACCAGCCGATCGTCATGATAATAAAACATTCAGGAGGAAGTTTTCTTGGTTCTGTCTGACAGCAGCATATACGGCTCGTTTTAAAAGTGCTGTGGGTTTTAAAAGATTTATATTTTTCTTAATCCTATTTCATTCCTTCAATGGGGCAACAAAGCATTTTCTTTTTTTCTTTTTCTTAAATGACAAAGAATCTCCTCTTCATCCAGACGTAGTTAGTGCTCAAATTTCTCTCTGCAGCGTTTATTTACTTTTTTTCACGTTTATTTTAATGAGATCTTTGGCAGCAATTCCTTCTTTCTTTCTCTCCACCACTTCGAGGAGAAACGAAAGCGATTTCTCTTTCACTTCTAAAGCGAAGTGTTGTCTCTATATATGGTTAAATGAGGGCTTTTCTGATTGCAAATGACCATGCTTGGGTACGGGCATGGTGATTTAGAACAGAGAGTACTTACAGCTGTGTGCACCCACGTTTGATAAATCCGGATTTTTTTTGTACTCAGGACAACATTAAAAATTTTAGTCCTACGCAAAAATTTGGAACCTTATGTAGAAATTTGGAACCTTTTGTACACATGGTTGATAAATGAGGCCCCAGGGGTCACCTTTAGGTCACACTACATAGACAGTTTTGGGAAGCTGTTTTCTAGCATGATCATGATGAGACTGTTGATGTGTGTAGTGAGTTTCTATACTGTATAACAGTGGAGTTATTGATCAATATTGGTATTATTATTGAAATCGCAATAAAAAAAATTATACAAAAGCATATTTTCCCAGAACTGCTGTTGTAGTCTAATCATGAGGAGATCATTGATGTGTGTAGTGAGTTGTTACTTCCTCACTCTGCTGCTGACTGTTCTCTTCACTCGGGTCAGATGGATTCTCCGTCTGTAGCTCTCTGATGTCTGCCTCTTTCTGCATCTGCTCCCGTCTGCCTTGTCTTGCAGGGCGCACAGTGTTGGTGGGTCGAACTGATGGGTGCCTCCGATGCAAGGATGATGTCCAGTCTGGATCAGGCTGGTGCACTTCATATGCTGGTTTTCCTGCAACCACAAGATCGGTTTCATTTGGACAGCTAGTCACCACCAAATATATATATACATATATATATATATATGTATATATATATATATATATATATATATATATATATATATATATGAGCTTTAGACTACTAAATAGACAAACAGTATATTGTTGGCCTGCTTTACTACCATCTGCTCTCTCAAATCACAAGTGGAAATCGCATACATAAAACTTTGTGTCATATTATGCTTACTTCTTACCTTTAGTTTTATAATAATTCGCTCAGCAATGTTTTTCTTTGGAATAAAAAACACCTATGAAACGATCTCTACCGACCTCCCTCTTTGTTTACAAGAGAGGCTAGTTAGGAAGCTAACTAAGGTTAGCTAAAAGGGAGACAGTGACTTTAAGAAGCAAACGATAGCATATTCAGCATCACTATTATAAACTACAACAACAAGAACCTTACGTACCTGTATGGAAATCCCAGGAGCAAGCACATGAAGGGGGATGCAATGGGAAAAGTGATGTCCTTCCATCTCAATGCTGCGACCGAGGCTATTTGACGCCTCTTTGTTATTTCCTCAACCTGCTGTCCATGTTTTCTTTTCCGGGTGGGAAACATCGAATGTTGTTGTCATATTCATTTCCCCTTTTGTCATTTGACTTTGTATGTGTTGCCTAGCTCAGCAAGCTAAGACGTTGAGTCGACCAGAGTTTTTCTCCCGGATACACTCGGGACCACAATGCATTGGGAACTAGCGGAGGCGCTACGTCACCTGACAAAGACCCATTATCACGTTTGTACAATATAATTATCACGTTTGTACAATATAATTATCACGTTTGTACAATATAATTATCACGTTTGTACAATATAATTATCACGTTTGTATAATTTAATTATCACGTTTGTACAATATAATATCACGTTGGTACAATATAATTATCACGTTTGTACAATATATTATCACGTTTGTACAATATAATTATCACGTTTGTACAATATAATTATCACGTTTGTACAATATAATTATCACGTTTGTACAATATATTATCACGTTTGTACAATTTAATTATCACGTTTGTACAATATAATTATCACGTTTGTACAATATAATTATCACGTTTGTACAATATATTATCACGTTCGTACAATATAATTATCACGTTTGTACAATATAATTATCACGTTTGTACAATATATTATCACGTTTGTACAATATAATTATCACGTTTGTACAATATATTATCACGTTCGTACAATATAATTATCACGTTTGTACAATATAATTATCACGTTTGTACAATATAATATCATGTTCGTACAATATAATTATCACGTTTGTACAATATAATATCACGTTCGTACAATATAATTATCACGTTTGTACAATATAATATCACGTTTGTACAATATAGGTAACACGTTTGTACAATATACGTATCACGTTATAACGTGATAGTGCTCGAAAATTTATTTTCTTCCATGACAGCAATACGCTTCCGTAAAAAAGCTAGATGAATTATATTAACACAGGTAAGGAAATTAGGGCTTGTTGGATTGCTCCTTTGTAACAATGCTTCTTGGCCAGAAAGTGTTTATTTCCCTTTTAAATTGTCACATTTGTAAGGAAAATGCATTTGTGGGTTGAACCATGAAAAACTTGCCAAATCTTCTCTACCAATGCCAAACAGCTTGTGTCGCTCTCTGTGTGTTTTTGGTTTAGTTTTACTCCTTATGGGTTCATTGTCTTGTCTGGTTTTATTTTGTAGGTTATTCTCCTTGTTTATTGTGTTTTGCTTTCTGTTCGTTAGCTCACCTGGTTAATTTGTAAATTCGCTTCACCTGTTCCCTATTAGTTCCTCTGTGTATTTATACGCCTTGGTTTCAGTGTTTTTGTGTTACATTATCCGTACTGTTTCCTTATGGTGTTCTTTGTCATGTGTTTCCTGTTATTCTGGTTTTTGAATTAAATCATTTGTTCCTGCATTCTGTCTGCTTCCTGCCTCTCTGTCAGCGTTTGGGTCCTTATTTCTGTCAAACGCTGACAAGCTTGCTGTTGATGGCGTCAGGTTTTCTCATCTTTATTTTACCAGGTGAAATGTTTAAGAACAAATTCTCATTTGCAAACATGCCCTGGCCAGGAGGACCCAGTAAGGAGAGAATAAGAAATGACAGAGGCACATAGATCCATATTAACATGCAAACATACCACACATTGTAAAAGATCCTTATAAATCAAGCATTCAAATCAACAAGCATTTAAACAACAAGAGTCAGAAGAAAAAGAGTTAGCTAGTAATAAGAGAAGAGTACAGAAGCGTTGAGCTGTCAACCAAATAAAAAAAAATGTAAAAATTAGGATGTTATCCAGTTATGTGTGAAACATATAACCTCACCTTCATCTTTGAATGAGGAAACTGTTCATGCAGTAGATCAGAGAAATGTCTAATTTACCAAATGGCATTAAATTCATTCATACTGGACTGAGACAAGGTTTTTTTTTTAAACTTCTCTCTGGCTTATTGCTCTGGTGCTATAAACATTAAACCTGATGCTCTCTCCCGACAGGCTACTCCATTGGAGGAGGAAGCAGTTGAGTCAGATGACTTAATTCTCCCGGCCCATGTTCGTCTTGGGGTAACCCGTGTCCAACTCGAGGAGGAGGTGTTACAGGCTCAGCCTGGTGAGTGTCCCGTAAATTTCGTGTATGTACCTCTGTAATGCAGGTGCTTCTGACCAACCAGTAGGAGGTGGACAAAAATGTACAGAATCAAGTTAAAAAAGGTAAGTTTATTACAAAAAAGGGTTCAGGAAACACTAATAAAAAAAAGAGGAATAAGGTTCTTAAGTGCAGGTTTGCTGCTGGCCCTGTTAGGAGGGGGAAGAGAGTCAGGGGAAGAAATTGGGTCAGTTACTCCCCGTCATCAGTCTGTGGCAACGCACTACAGTCGGCCGAGCGATGCTTGTGTTTGGGCTGTGTTTGAGGTCAGACAGGCAAAACCTGCGGATCCCCCTTTCGAGCACACCTGGACACAGAATTCACTGAGCCACAAAGAGTCAGAGCATTGCTGCTTAAATAGAGTAGTGCTCCCCTGAGCAGATTGAAAACACCTTGTTCACCACACCCACACAAACACCCCCACAGCAAACCACACAAAAGAACATAAGCTGGATACAATTCTACCAGGTTACGCCTCCTAACCTGCTTTCCAGGGTTCTTGAATTCTGCCACTCCTCCCATCTGGACCGTCATCCGGGAGTTCTCCTGTCTCAACGGTTTTGGTCTCAAAATGGCTCACTTTGTTGCTCTTCCAAAGTTACCCACAGCTAAAGAGATGGCAGAACTCCTGACAGTCCATGTGTTCAGGTTGCACTGTCTCCCTCTGGATGTCGTTTCAGACCGTGGGTCCCAGTTCACTTCCAGGTTTTGGGCCGAGTTTTGTCAACTGATGGGGTTAGTCTCTCCTCTGGTTTTCATCCTCAGTCTGATGGTCAGTCGGAGAGGGTCAACCAATTGCTGGAGACCAGTTTTCGTTGTTTGTGCTCCGAAAATCTGTCCACATGGGCTAGGAATTTGTCTTGGGTGGAATATGCTCACAACTCCTTGCCTTCTTCGGCCACTGGACTCACCCCATTCCAGGTGGTTACTGGGTGTCGACCTCCTTTATTCAATCCTGAAGTGTAGGAGGTTTGGGTTCCTTCTGCTCACACTGCTGTCCGCCGCTGTCACCAGGCATGGTGCCGGGCGAGGGCTGCACTGTTAAGGACTTCCCAGTGGTATCAGACTGTGGCTAACTGCCGGAGTTCAGCGGTTACATCCTACCAGGTTGGACAGCGCGTTTGGCTGGCTACCTTCCCTTCCCTTGCATGTGGAGAACAGGAAGCTGGTGCCGTGGTTTGTTGGTCCTTTCCCCATTACCATGGTGGTGAATCCTGTGGCTGTGCAACTCCAACTGCCTAGAACTCTGCAGGTTTATCCCACATTCAACATTTCCAAAGTTAGCTCTCACTTGTCCTCTGGTTCCCTCCTCCAGAACCCCTCCTCCTGCCCGGTTCTTCGACGGAGGTCTGGTCTATACGGCGCACCGCATCCTGCATTCTTGCAGCAGTGGTTGTTCTCTCCAGTATCTGGTGGATTGGGAGGGGTATGGTTCGAAAGAACATTACTGGGTTCCTGCTCATTTTGTTGTGGATCCTACCATCTCTGCCATCCGGACCAGCCTGGTGGGTCGTCGTTAGTCGGCCCTTGGAGAGGGGGTACTCATACAGTGTTAGTTGGGGGCTGGAATTTTCCAGCCACCTCTGAAAGCATCTTACATCTGATTCTGATTGCTTTGCTCTAATTGCGGATGCTTTCCACCTGTGTTGTTCTCTATCTAAGCAGGAGTCTTCCTGCTGCTCACTGCCAGATCGTCTGTGTTAACTCCTGAACATTTCTTGCCATCTCTCCTGCCTGCGGACCTGTTTTCTCCCGGAGTTGTTGCCTCAGCCTGGTAAATTCTGCTTTTGCCTGTGTGGATTTTTTGGACTGTTTTTGTAGGATTAGATTTTACAGGGAAACCCAGCATTAATATCCCTCAGTCACTCTAACTCTAACCTCTGGCTCAGCAGTCTCTTTTTCAGCTTTTCCAGCGGAGGTTATAAACAATAAACAACTCTCTCTCTCTCTCAGCACCCTCACCTGGGTTCCATCCCTCCTGCCGGTACATTGGGATCTTACTTTAAAACATTAACTCCTGAGTATTCAAAGTTTTCACCCCTGTTCTCCTGCGTTCACAGACAGAGTCTACAACCCTGAAACATTCCCCTGAACTCAATAAATCTTATTATTCCAATCCTAAGGTCTCTGATATATTTTGTAGGTCCAGTCTGCTGAGCTGAGACAAATGTCCCAAACCATGTGTTTGCACCTGGTCCACATGTGTTTTATGTGTTTGCACATGTGGAGCACATGTTCTTTGCATATAATCACATTAAAAAAACATTCCATAATCACATTTACACATGTGGAACAAACATTATTTATGTGAATCATGTGATATTGCTCTAAAATGATATGTGAAATCATGTGAACCACATGTGGGACAGATGTGTTCATATGTTTGCACATGTGAATCACATGTTCATGTGAATTGGATGAAAATGTTCCAAACCTATATGTATGTGGTCCACATGTGCATCACTCCACTTTAGATCATATGTATTTCACATGGTTGCACATGTGGAGTACATACTTCACATGTAAATAATATGAAAACGTCCCAAAACCACGTTTGCACATGTGGACACATAGCTTCACATTTGGGTAACATGAAAATGTTCCAAAACTACATATGTACACCTGTTTACTGATATACACACATGTGTTTCACATGTTTGCACATGTGCATTACACATTCTTTGTGTATGGATAAAATTAAAATGTTCCAAACCACATGTTTGCATATGTGAATCAAATTTGATCATGTTCTTCAAATGCTGATCATATGACAATTCCAAAAACCAAATGTTTGCACATGTGACCCACCCACACGCCTGAACCAGGTGTGTTTCATATGTGGTCTGCATGTTTTCCACATGTTTTTTTTTACATGTACCCCATGTACAAACATGGGGTTCACATTCGCATGGACATGTGGTATGCATGTGGAATGTATGATCTTCACGTGTTTTTCTGTAAGGGTGCTAAGTAGAGTCGAGTCTCACTTCTGTCCACAACCACAGGTTGTTTTTAGTTAGAAAGTTTTTAATATGCAGATTATTCTGATTTACACTCCACTGCCCTCTGGAGATGTAGAAGATTGCTCTGTTGTCTTTCAGCCACAAGCTAATCATCCCTCTCCAACTGGGACTATGTTTACAAACTGAATGAAGCCGCCATCATTCAGATCATTAAACTGAACCTCTAAACTAAGTTTAAATGCTTTTTTTGACCAGCAGATAGTGAGAAAATCACAGAGTTAGACACACACAGGGTATGCGTTGTGTACTAAGGAGAGCAGGTTTGTAAGGATGCAGTGTTTTGGCTATTTGGCAGAATGATGGATTGT
Organism: Melanotaenia boesemani; assembly: GCF_017639745.1. Lineage (NCBI taxonomy): Eukaryota > Metazoa > Chordata > Actinopteri > Atheriniformes > Melanotaeniidae > Melanotaenia > Melanotaenia boesemani. Next base: position 1,865,570 of record NC_055688.1, read on the forward strand.
TGTGTTGTAACACAGAGTTAAGCCCGGAGGGTAAAACAGCACAACAGAGCTGGTGGTGAAGGATCACACTTACGTCTTCTGCTTCTATATAGGCTGAAAATGTAAACATATGAGGTGGTACACTGTAATTACACATGAAGCAACAAACACAGTAATTAAAATACAGTTGCAGTAGTGGGAGTTGGTTATGATTTACCTACAGCTTTAAACTTCCTGTCTGAGGCATCATCTCCGGAACCGTGAGGACGGTGAGGAACGTTCCTGTCTTTCCACACACTGATGCCGTCTTCCTGTGCACTGAAACATCTGCTACAGTGCTATGTGACTGGGCTACATGTCAGCACAGCGGCAGGATGAAAGATAACCTCGTATTATGCACAGGTCCCAGGGTTACAGCCAGAGGACTGATCAGAGGAAAGCCAGGCTTGAAAAAGTGGGTGAGAGGGGGGTGCAGGGAGGCGAGGGTAGGGTTGCTGCATTATAGTGTTCGACAGGAATAATGCAACAGCTGCAGGCCAACAGGCACAGCACCACCTTCTCTAAACCTAAATATAACTGCAGGGATTTAAATCTGATTAGTGATGTGTGGATCGAAACCAAACTATCAATTCTATCGATACTAGCCTTTTATGTTCCAGAATCAATTTTTATGTTAGAATATATAGATATTTTTCTGAATTGGGGAAAAATGAAGTCTATCACGAACTGGAATACAGTGGAAAGTAGCTACAATAGCAGGATCTTCTCTAAATTATACCCAGTTGACAGGAACTACTTTTCCTTTTGCCTATCAAAGTGATATGTGAAATGGCCCAGTGTAGGGGTGCAGCAGCGCGTCTCTCACTCACTCAGGCCAAAGCATCACGTATGGAGCTGAACAGCATGTATGATGTGTGTGGGAAGACATAGAGGTGCTGTAGCAACATGGCAGTCCTTCTTATACATCTGCAAGTCCACCATAACACAGTACATAATTAATTATGATGAGGAAGAGGAGGAAATTAGCAGGACAGGTGCTGCAAGGACGAGACATGTCACTCTTGGAGTCTTTTGATGCTGCAGGCAGGTACTAACCACTATTCAGAGGGAGGAAATGTGGAGCTGTGGACTACTGATGTTACATTTTGGGAAAATGATTTTCACCTGTCTGCTATGCTCAGGTTTTTGTGTTCCCCTCGTTCTAGAGACTATAGCATTCTGTTTTGTTATGTACAGCATTAATGCTGTGATAAATAGCTGTATGAGTTCCTTTTGTACGTGTCCCTAAAATCAGCTCACATTAATTCAGCAGGCCTAGATTTAGTGGATAAGGATGCTGCAGAGGCTGGTGTCATTAAATGTTCACTAAAATAGACATTGTAGGCTTTTTAAATATAATAAAAAAAAAAAACAGATGAAAAATATTTAATAGGATAGAAAGACAATACCATCAATCCCTCTCATTTGTTTAGACTGATGGTTAACTAAATATTTTTATATGCAGGTGTTGACAAACATGTTCAATTATTGTTGTATTTATACATTTATTTATGCATTTTATTGATAATTTCACAAAAAAATCATACAGTTCCTCCTTCTAGGCAAAAAATATTCTATAAAATATAACTCCCAGTTCCTTTCCCCTCAGCGTCGACTGCTTTGAAATAGACATATTAAATATCCATCATCATTCAATCTCATAGCAGCCTTTTTCTAAGAATACAGGACAACCAGAACAGAAATGATGGTTCTCTCAAACTTTGGTGCATGAAATACAAGAATGTAAGCCAACAAACAAAACCAGTACTTTCACTGAGTAAATAAAACACAGTAATAAACAGACGGGCAGATTACAGTCAGTGTGATATGTGTTTATGGTTATAGAGCAACAGCAGACTGAGTTAGCTTTGGTCTGGTTAAACTGGTTAAACTGGTTAAAGTGGTTAAAGTGGCTGTGTGCTGGTTCCTGAGGGGGTAAAAAGTTCAGGTGTTGACGGGGGGCGTCAGAGTCCAGGGTTGGTAGAAGGGGGGTGAGCAGGGAGAGTTCAGCATCCTGACAGCCTGGTGGACTAAGCTGTCCCTCAGTCTACTGGTCCGGGTCCTGGTCCTGGTCCTGGTCCTGGCCTGCAGGCTCCTTCCTGATGGCAGCAGGCTGAAGAAGCTGTGTTACGGGTGGGCGGGGCCTCTCTCCATGCAGAGGGCTTTACGGATGAAGAGAGGTGGAGATGTTTGCAGGGAGGGGAGAGGCACTGACCATCTTCTACACTGCTCTCCGGATGTGTTGGAGGTTTTTCATGCAGGACGTGGAGCAGGCGGCGTACCACACGGTGATGCCGCTGGTCAAGACTCGCCATGGTGCCTCTGTAGAAGGTGCACATGATGGGGGCGGGGCCGGAGCTTTCCGCAGGGATTAGAGGCACTGATTGTCATTCTGGGCCGGTGATGTGGTGGTGATGTTTCCAGGAGAGGTCCTCTGTGACGTGCACACCCAGGAACTCTGTGCTGCTCACTCTCTCCACCGAAGCACCATTGATGGTCAGAGGTGCATGCTGGGGGCGTGGTCTCCTGAAGTCCACAACCATCCCCTTCATCTTCTCCACATTCAGATTGTTGTGTTCCCACCACAAGGCCAGGTGGTTCACCTCGCTCCTGTAGTCTGGCTAATCCTCTTTGCTGATGAGACCCACTACAGTCTGTCATCTGCTAACTTGATGAGGAGGTTGGAGCTGTGTGACGGTGTGCAGTTGTGGGTCAGCAGAATGAAGAGGAGGGGGCTCAGCACACATCCTTAAGGGACCCGTGTCCAGTGTGGAGATGCTGGATGTGTTCCTGCTGACCCGAACTGCCTGTGGTCTCCCGGTCAGGAAGTCCAGCAGCCATTTGCACAGTGAGGTGTTAATTCCCAGCTGGTCCAGTTTCAGAATGAGCTGTTGGGGGATGATTGTGTTGAATGCTGAACTAAAGTCTATGAACAGCATTCTGACATAGTCTTTTGTGTCCAGATGTGTGAGGGCTGTGTGGAGGACAGTGGAGATGGAATCATCGGTCGAGCAGTTGGACCGATATGCATCCTGGAAGTGGTCCAGGGAGGGTGGGAGGACAGACTTCATGTGTTTCAACACTAGCCATTCGAAGCACTTTATAAGAATGGGAGAGAGGGCTACCCGACGGTAGTCGTGGAAACAGGAGGCGAACGACTTAGATGATGGTGGTGGTTTTAAGGCACATGAGTACGACAGCCTGGCTCAACAAGATGTGAAAATATCCGAGAGGACATCCGTGAGCTCCCGGGCACAGTCCCTCAGCAAACGACCAGGTATGTTTTCAGGACTCAAAGCTTTGCGAGCATTGATCCTGCTGAGTGTCCTCACGCTGTCCGGGGACAGTGTCAACACCTGCTTTCCAGGAGAAGCTCATTTAGCTCATTTAGCAGAGAGGTGGAGCTGTCATAAGTCTACAGTGGAACTTGTAGTCCATGATGGTCTGCATCCCTCGCCACAGGCTCTGTGTGTCTCTGCTGTTGCTGAAGAGATGAGTTATCCTCCTGGAGTCCTGCTTTTTACTTCTCTGATGCCGCGTGACAGGTTGGCCCTCGCTGTCCTCAGGCCCTCCTCATCTCCTGCTGTGAAGGCAGCGTTCCGAGCTGTCGGTAGCCTTTGGACCTCCGCTGTCAGCCATGGCTTCTGATTGGCCGGAACGGTGATGGTCTCGAGTACGGTTATGTCATCTATGTACTTGGTGATGTAGGCAGTGATGATATCTGTGTACTCCTGGAGGTCTGTGTTGTTGTGGTAGGGGGTGCCCTGTTTAAACACACTCCAGTCTGTGGTGCTTTACCCATCCTTGGGTACCTCCAGGGACCCTTACAGCCACACATGTAGCTCTTTGAATACTGGTGTGGTCTGTGTGCTGGCATTACCATGATAGTGATGCGGTCAGAGGCACTAAGGTGTGGGAGGGAACGTTCTCCAGCAAAGAGGAAAAACTTCCATCAGAACCAAAAGGAAAATCTCCATCAATAACCAGAACCAGGAAGGAAATCCTCCATCAGCACCAGAACCAAGAAGGAAAACCCCATCGAAATGAGGGGAGTAAAGACGGGTCTGATAACTGTCATTTCTGTCTCACATTCTAGTTTTAGAACCTCCAGGATCCACCAGTAAACCTGCAGTCTGAGAGTGAAGCGCTGAGAATCTGGAACTCTGAGATCTTTAAGATCCAGGGGATCTTGGTCACTAAGAGTTTTATATGTGAGAAAAAGAATTTTAGATTCTGTTCTGGATTTAACAGGGAGCCAATGAAGAGAAGATAAAACTGGAGAAATATTAATCTCTCCTGGTACTTGTCATCAGAACCCTTATTACAGCATTTTTGATCAGCTGGAGACTTTTTAGAACATTAATCAGGAATTACAGTCGTCTAATCTGAAAGGAACAAATCCATGGATCAGTTTTCCTGCATCACTCTGAGCTCCTCGTTCTGGGAATATTACGAAAGAAGGAGGTCCTAGAAACCTGTTCCATATGTGAGTACAAGAACATGTCCTGGTCCAGGATAACTCCATGGTTCCTCACTGTAGTACTGGAAGCCAAGGTAATACCATTCAGAGTAATTCCATGGCTAGACAGAGTCTTCCTGAGGTTCTCAGGTCCAAAGACAACAACCTCAGTCTGTCAGTGTAGAAGGAGAAAATCCAGGTCTTCATGTCTTTAAGACGTCTTTGTAATCTGACCAACTGATTCATCAGGCTTCATGGAGAAGTAAATCATCTGCATAGAAATGTACATGTACACCACGCTGTCTAATAATATTACCTGAAGGAAGCGTGTACAAGGTGGAAAGTATTGGTTCAAGTACAGGATCCTGAAAACTCCATAACTTTCTCTGGTGTGTGAGGAAACAAACTGAAAGCTATCAGATAAATATGATTCAAACCAGCCTGATGTTGTTCATTTAATCCTGATAACATGTTCAAGCCTCTAAAACAGAAGGTTCTGGTCCCTAGTATCAGATGCAGCTCTAAAAACCAACAGGACCAATACAAACAGGAGTCTGTGATCTGAGACCATGGGGAGACAATGGTTGCTTTCACCAGTGGTGCTTCTGTGCTGTGATGTTCTCTGAATCCTGACTGAAACTCTTTAAATAGATTATTTATTCACAAATGCGTGCAAAGCTGAGATTGTTATTATTATTATTATTATTATTATTATTATAAATTATTATTATTATTATTATTATTATTTTAAGTCAAAAAGAGGAGACTGAATATAGGTCTCCCACCCAGCACAGGTCAGTTGAAAAGACGTCCAACGTCTATTCAGCATTGTAACTGAAAAGGCGACTTTTTCACAATGTATAAAAACATTGAAAGGAAGACGTCCACAGACCTCTGTATTTGGTTGAAAAGTGGAAAGTGAAAAATGACTCTCTCATGATGTATAAAAAAACATTTATATTAAAAAATCCTCCCACATGTTCCAATGAAGGGGTGGTAGACCCCACAAGTGTGACCAGACCTCTTTTACTGGGGCACGAGCCTGGTAAAAGAGGTCTGTGTCCCAGTATAATTTTAGGAGTTAACCGTCCAGCAGTGAGGAGTAATTATATATTATTATATATTATATAACAGTAACAAGGACAGAAGACAGTTATCTTTTACTAATGCGTAAATTTAAATAATGCAGTTTCATGGAAATAAACCCCCAGTTTGCTCTGCATTCTCCATTTAGAATCATTCTGAATGATCTCTGAAGCACCTCTCACCCCTTTAGCCATAAGAACAACAGTTTCTGAGACATTTTGCTTCAATTTGTGGTTTCAAACTTTGCTCAAAATCCTGTTGAACACAATCTGATACTTTTCTTCTGTCCCCTAATAGATACCCAGAAGCAGAAAACCACATTATAATATTTTTAATATATCACATGGTAATAAATTTTTTACTTTTCTTACCATTTTTTCATGGGTCGGGCCTAACGGGTTAAAACGGTGGACAATGTCCACACCTGCACCGGCTGTTTCACCTGAGTTACATTTCTTGCAGGACAGGAGGAAAGAAATGTCTCATCTTTCCCAAAGAAAGGAAAGTCAGGCTGCCAGAAAAGAAAAGAGGGAAAATTAAGAGAGAAGCAGCTGCTTCCTGATTTCTTTGAGAAGAGGTGAGCAGCATCAGGACCATCATACAGTCTAAGATGATGTCAAGAGTCAAATGTCAAGCTTTATTGTTAGTTTCTGCAGTAAGTCAGTATATAATTGAAAAGAACGTTTCTTTCCATCCCATGGTGCATAGGCAAGGCAAGGCAGTTTATTTGTACACATTTCATGTACAGGACAATTCAAACAAAGGCATTGCAGATATTTAGAAATAGTAAAAGGCATCAACACATAATCACAATAAAATCATAAATTACATTAAAATGATTACAAGCAAGATAAGTTAAAAAGTTAACATGCAGATTTCATGCATAGACATGAGAAAATAAATGTTTTAACCTGGATTTAAAAATGTCTACATTTGGGGAAAGTTTAATCTCCACTGGCAGTTTGTTCCACTTGTTTGCAGCATAACAGCTAAATGCTGCTTCTCCATGTTTAGTCTGGACTCTGGTCTGCTCTCTGGTCTGGACTCTGGTCTAGACTCTGGTCTGGACTCTGGTCTGGACTAGTTGACCAGAGTCTTTGGATCTAAGAGCTCTGCTAGGTTTATATTCTCTGAACATATCACATGTATTCTGGGCCTAAACCATTCTGGGATTTAAACAATCAGAAGGGTTTTAAAATCTATTCTGTGACTGACTGAAAACCAGGGTAAAGATTTCAAAACTGGTGTGATGTGTTCAGATCTCTTGGTCCTGGTTAAAACTCTAGCAGCAGCATTTTGAATAAGCCGATGTAGAATTGTACATTGCACAGGTTGAACGACAAAAATTGTAAGAAAGCAAAAATAATTATAAACCAAATTTCTAAGCTGAAAGGTGCAAATGGAGCTGTAAAGATCTACAAACTACCTCTTTGGGCTTAGAACAAATACCACTAAACCACAAAAGATATCAAAGTCTAAATAGACCATAAGAACACTATAGGTTGACAACCAAATCAAAGTGTGGCAAAGTGAGCAAATGACACCCTGCTGCCCTGATTGTTGTCAGCCTGCTTCTTTAAAAGGGCTGACGAGCAGGAAAAAGAAGTGGCCAATCCTGTAAAAACGGTTTGACATGTTTGGTATATATATACACAGTATCACAGAAGCGAGTACACCCCTCACATTTTTGCTAATATTTCATTATATCTTTTCATGCAACAACACTATAGAAATGAAACTTTGACACACAGAATATCAAAGTTTAGTTTTTATGGTTTGGAGTCCTGTATATCAAAGTTTAATTTCTATAGTGTTGCTGCATGAAAAGATATAATGAAATATTAGCAAAAATGTGAGGGGTGTACTCGCTTTTGTGAGATACTGTATATGCAAATATAAATAAATATAAGTGAAGTCAGACTATTTGACTTTTGCTGTTTTTTCAAGCAAACTTCCAAATTCATGTGACCACAATATTCAGATATTCAATTTTCTAACATGAATCCATATTAATTTACACGTTTGATTAGGTTATAAATTGTCTTTTGATTGATGACAAAGAAAAAGGAAGATCTTTTTTCACAAAGTTTATTACAACTATATTATTATTATTATTATTATTATTATTATTCGGTTTTTCAGCTTCAGCAGTGGTTGTTTGGAAGCAGCAGAAACATTCGTGTAACAAGGGGAAGTGTGTGGAATGTAATGCTACTCATTTTACCAACAAAGCAGATCTTTATTATAGAAAATGTGACTTAAGTAATAGAGGACCTGGACCACTGCAGAGCCCCGTGTCCAGCAACCCCCCAGGTGGACCCTACCCAAGGAACTACTAGGCCAGGTATACCCTGAGCTATGTCACCATTCAAGGGAACTTCACAACTCCCATTTAATCCAGAAACAGCAATCCTTCCTGGGTTTCATCCAGCAACTCTCTAACAATGAGACGACAGCGCTGACCACTGCATCCCAGTCGGGTTAAAACACGCCCTCGTAAGACTGTTTCAGCAAATCACTGAGCAGAAAATGAGCAGTTGGCCACATATATCACATCTGAAATATTTCAGAATATTTTATACCACAACTTATCATGACAAACTTCTTTTTGTTCCACATGATGAAATTTAACTCAGAAAAAGAAAAACTTGTGTTTTAAAAGCCACCACCTCCAGACCATCCAGGGTCATGTTTGAGATGAGCAGCCATGACAACACGATGGTCTGTGGTCTTACCGTCACATTTTCTGACTGCTGCTGCGGTGACAAAGAGAATAACATTTTAATTAAACTTGTTAGTGTTTATCATACCAAATTCACTGTGATATACTGATGCATTCTAAAAAGTGAGTTTATACCTTTGAGATACATAAAAACACTGAAATGACCAATGATTACAGGGTAGAAAGAAGTTGCCAGAAATGTTCTTTCATAGCCACACCCACTCGTGTTGAAGGAGGACAGCAGGCTGTTAGACATCACCCTAACAGGACTAAAACAAGGCTGTCTCACAGGATGACTTGTTAACCAGAGTTTAGTCTACATGGTTCTTAGTGGAAAGCAGGGTTTGAATTACGATGGAGCTGAGGGGAGCTTGTTTCCCCTAAAAACAACCACTCAGCTTGAACACTAAGGGACCGTTTATGCTCCCTATACGTACATAAATATTTAAGTCCATTTCAAACATTGTCGTAAGTTGCCATCCTCATACTCCCATGCATCTTTTACATTGCCATGGTTGTTAAATCAATTCCTCCACTAGTGGGTAGTGCTGAGTTCAGAGTTCACTCCTGTGATCTGACATTAGTTTCAGACACCGGTTGGCATCAATAAAGCATCGTTATAATGTTGTTTCCAACTGGCCAGCACGTCCTACACACTCGCAAAGCCTTTCTTTAAAAACTCGCGCAATTTCTACAGATGTTTCAGCTTCTTTAGCTGCTCGCATGTCAGTTCTTCTGCTCAGCCCTGCCCCGCAACTTCCAATGCCACTCCAATGTTTGTGTCAAGCGACAAATAGCTAAACTCTGTGAAAACAAACCAAATTACGAGGTAACCAAGGCAGAAGATAGATGAAACTGTCCATCTGTCTGCTTATCTATCTTCTGCATCCAGCATAAATGGGCCTTAAGGGAACTCTCAAGTTATAATAAAGTTCTTCTATAAGGTTCCTATTGTTTATTAAATTAGAAGAATAGCAAGTCAGTGTTGTGTGTTTTTATACATTTAATTCACTTCAACCAGGACAAACTTGAATGCATTCAGATGTCCATCATTTATTCAAATGTCATTAATGACCATGGTGATCTTTCATTAATCCACAAAACAAACTAATATTACAAAGTGGCTTGCAAAGGCATTCATTTCCCTTTGCATAAAAAATGAAAAAACAAAGTGCATAAAAAGAAGTAGTTTTCTTCTTGACTGAGATGTTTGATGTTTCTCCAAATATCTGGAGCCACTTCTCCAAGGTGAGGGGGGTCATGGTCCCCAGTGCTCCGATGACCACTGGTACAACTCTTGTCTTCAGCTTCCAGGCTTTCTCCAGTTCTTCCTTGAGTCCTTAGTATTTCTCCAGGTTCTTGTGTTCCTTTTTCCTGATATTGCCATCGTTGGGGATGGCTACATCCATCACTATTTCCGTTGCTGCTTATCCATGATCACAATGTCCGGTTGGTTGGCCACCACCATGTTGTCAGTCTGTATCTGGAAGTCCCACAGGATCTTAGCCCTCTCATTCTCCACCACCTTGGCAGGTGTTTCCCCATTGTGACCTTGGGGTCTCCACCTGGACCTACACCTAGGATCCTGTCTGGTGTGCTAGACCTGAGGATCCTGACTGTTGTGGTAGACCTGGGACCCTGCATGGTGTGGTAGACCTGGGACCCTGCATGGTGTGGTAGACCTGGGACCCTGCATGGTGTGGTAGACCTGGGATCCTGCATGGTGCGGTAGACCTGGGATCTTGCCAGCTGTGGTAGACCTGGTTTGCTGTGCTGTCCATCAGTCCAGCCCTCTCCAGCCATTGGCAAGACTTGTTCATATCTGCTACTTTAGCTATCTGTCGGTGGTACATCACATGCAGGGGTTTTTCCTCCCATGGTGGATCCTTTAGCTTCTTGCTTCATCTCTTGGAACCAACCAACTTCCTCATGTATTCATGGAGCTTCAATGTTTAATCTTGGATAGTGGTTCTGATGCTCCATGCTACTTATTGGTCTCCCTCTTTGCACTTAGCGTTGAGCCTCTGGACACTGGGTTTGGGGTGGAACCCTCCATGCACGGTGAATAGCGTCCGTGTTTTTACATCTGTGGTCTGAACTTCCTCCTTTGGTCAGCTTATCCTAGCAGGGTATCTGATCACTGGCAGAGCATAGATGTTAACTGCCTGGATCTTGTTTTTTGCCATTGAGCTGACTTCTCAGGACTTGCTTTACTCGTTGCAGATATTTGGCTGTGGCAGCTTTCCTTGTGGCTTCTTCATGGTTGCCATTTACCTGATTCAGAGCTCTGTCGGGAGTGGCTGGAACCGACGCTTCTCAGTCTCCTCCCCTCTGATTGGCTACTCGATGGACCAATCAGGCTGCAGCTTAGGAGAAGCCAATGGTGAAAAGGCTGCAGCAGAAGCCCGTCAGGAGGGGGAAGCTGGAATGGCTAAGGCCGCTTTCCCCTCACTGTGTGCACTGGGTGTGTTTGTGGTTGTGGCATCAGGGTGAGACTGGTTGGCGCAGGTGATCTCATCCTGACTTTGGCAGAAATTGGTAGCACGGTTTACTGGGTGTCCGCTGTGCAATGTGGTAGTTTTGTATGTGTGTTGGTCTGTTTGAGAGTCTGCAGCAGGATGTCCTGGCTGCTCGTGTGTGTTCCCGGTGGGGGACGGTAGAACAGTCCATTTAGTTGGTCGTACCTTTTGTTTCACACCCAGTTTTGGTTTAAGCCATGCTACTTCCTGGTGTGTATTCTGCCTTCGTTGTCTTTTATTTTGTTGCAGTGTTGGGCTAGCTTAGCATTTGGTTTGTTTGTGACGACGGTCACTTTAGTTTATGGATCTGCTGCTCTTTTGTTTGGTTTTAGTTTCACCGAGTTCTGTACGGTCATCTTTTTGTTTCACTCGGTGGTTTTTGGTGTATGTTTTATTTATTTCTTTCAGCAGGTCCTCGAACCCCAACACTTGTTTTATTGTGTATTTTCATTACAGGTTTTATTCGTTGTCTCAAGGGATGTCAATAAAATGTACTTCCTTTACCACCTGTCCTCAATGTTTTTATTCTTTGTTACACCCTTCCTCATAGCCCTGAAAAGTGGGTCGTAATAGAGGGTAAAACTGAGTTTGTTTGAAAGAGAAAAACCTAACAATCCATTTTTGAACTAAATAAATAAACTACTAAAAGCCCTCAGGGAGTGCTGACCTCTGCTAAGCCATTGCAATTTTCTTTTTGTCATTGATTGTGGGCAATGTTTTTTGTTAATGGAAAAAGTACCCCCATAGTAAAGAATACTTTAAAAGGTTCCTGCCAGACGATGAGCCCCATCTCCCCCGAAATCTAATTACTTCTTTCTTATTCCATTTCTGAGATTTCCTGAAAAATTCCTCAAATTTGTCTTAATTTATGTTGCTAACAGACATACAGACCAACGCCACTGAATACATGACCTAACAACGACCAAGTAATAATGTAAAAATAAATAAATAAATAATAATAATTCTGAGGCTGTTATTTTCCAGTATATAGCCTCTTCATTAACACCTTAAAAATCTATGAATATCACATATCACAGAATATTAATGCCACCATTTAACAAAACATGTTTTTAATGTACTTGGTTTTGTCACATTTTCATTAAAGTGTAGTTAAAAAACAAACAAACAAACAAAAAAGACCCGGACTCTTCTGAGGATGGTTGCTCATTCGCAACAGTCTTCTGCGTAATGAATTTTGGGAGAAAAAAAGCCACAAATGATGCATCACCAGCGGCCTTCGTTTGAGGCCAACCGAAGTGCGGATGTGTAGGCTGGATTCGGAGGGTCCTTCGACAGTGCTTGGCACCACAACGTATGTAGCCGACAAATCTGTACTTCGAAGTGTGCAGACCCTGAAGTGGGACACAGTGTCTGTTTTATCCTGATGGAGCTACCAAACCACTACTCCAATGACAGTTTGGGAGAAAACCAATAAAAAGCGTTTATGTAAAGCAAATATTAAATTTTTTTCCAGAAATTGGCCTATTTTTTAAAAAATTGAAAAACAATTCCATAAATTAATGTTGTATATCGGGCTAACATTGGTCCACCTCAGACGTCTAAGTATAGCCCAAACTTTAACTGACTTATATCAGGTTAATTTTGGTTGGAGTGATTTTGGAGTCTGGGAGAAAGAACAGCACTCAAACACAAAGTTTTCATCCAAGGTCCATCTGCTCTCAGGCACTTTATTTGGAAGTGCACACTTAGCCCAAAACTGGATCCAGCTGATTTCAGCTGTGACCAACAGATATATCAGAAAAAGTTACATTTCATTCATGAATAGCAAAGTCAGTCTATTAATTACTAATAACCAGAAGCAAGTATGACACTGTAAGGCCTTGATCTCAAGTTTACAACATGGTTATTGCATTGATTAATAAGTTTATTAACAAACTGGAATGCATCCAGAGAGTTATGCCAAGATGTATGTATCCATCCATCTATCCATCCATCCATCCAGCCCAGCTAAGCTTATTTTTATTATATTACTATTACATGTTTCCAAACCACATCGAAAAACAATGCAAAAGATCAAACTGATTTTGTAAACATATAAATCCTCTTTTTGACAATACAGATTAATCTGTTAATTTGCATATGCATTAGGGGTTGGAACTGAAGTCTGTAACCAGCCCACAGTGGCAAACCGTTGAGGGGCAGTGATTGCCGGTGGGAAGCATCTTTGGCTGTTTCAGAGCAGCGACAGACCGTTGAGGAAACTGCAAGAACGGCAACTGCTGTTGTAGTGAGAGTGGCAGGCCATTTCCTGTTTTTGGATCTCCAAAGTTCTTAAAATTTCCAGATCCGGTGGTCTAACAAAAAGCCCAAATAATTTAGGAAACATCCAGAGATTGTTCTGTGGTCAAGAGCTCACCAGTTAAGGGGAAAACTTAATTTTAAAACTCATAGTGCAACCAGGAAACATTTTATAAGAATGTAATCACTGTTTATTAAAGTTATCTGAACTGCCGTATTTACACTACCGTTCAAAAGTTTGGGGTCACTTCCCTATTGAATCCCATGGCAAAGTGACCCCAAACTTTTGAACGGTAGTGTATGTTTATAAGCAGTTTTTGAATAATGGTATAAAACTACACAAAGCTCAGCTTATATGTATGTGTGTGTGTGTGTGTGTGTGTATAGGAGTGTATAAATGTTTGTGTTTGTATTCGTATCTTCTTAAAACGGTGCAAAGACTGAAAATGAGTAAAAAGGCAGAAAATATCTAAAGAAAAACGGAAATCTCTTCAGAAAGCTGGAGAACTATTGATGAAGATCGTAGTCTGAGACGATAAATGCAGCAAATTCAGCAGATTTTGAGAAAGCTGTGGATCATACAGTGTGTGAATCCTCTTCATGAGGAAGGAGCATGCTGGTGAAACACAACATGAATACCTCTGTAATACACCCCTGCATCAGTAAGAGAAGCACTGGCTAGTCTGTGCTTGCCTGCTGTTGTGTCTTTTGCTGCCTGGATGAACAGGTGTTTGACCCACGCTGGCTCTTACCAGAGCAGAGTGAAGGCCTGGACTCTGAGCTAAGATAAAGTGCTTGTTAGACGGGTCATCTCCTGCTGGAGGAAGTAGTGTCATCTGATATGTTGTATTCCAGTCTCTTCTTCACTACTTCACCTTCATCTAACCTGACAGGGTCCTGTTCCCGCTATAAGTGCTTCAGACACGTCGTCCTCACCCTTATCTGCAGAAGATATGCACCATGGACACTGAATTGCAGTGGACAGTAACGGATTACATTTACTTGAGTACTGTACTTAGCTACATTTTTTGAGTATCTGTACTTTACTTGAGTTTTTATTTTGTTGGAAACTTATGACTTTCACTCCACTACATTTTAAAGACAAATATTGTACAGTCGACTCCACTACATGGCTAAGAAGCTTGTTGTTACTCGCTCCTTTTAGGCTTTGGGTTTTTCTTTTCTACAGTGCAATTGGCCACATGCTGTGCTCCTTACAGAAGGGAGCCAATCACAGTCACTGTTCACACCTGCAGTGGATTTGTCATCATCCTCGTTCTGTGTAGCGAGTTCTCCCACCTTCATTCAAACAAAGCAATGGAGACCGTAGGAAGAACTGAAGTGGAGAAGCCAGCACACCCATGGCCACATCTGAGCTCCATGTTTGAGATTTTGGAAATGAGAAATAATTCCTGCAACTTTAAATGTCTTCTGTGTTTACTGCGAACAAACTACATTCTGTATTCAAGAACTCACCATCTGTTATGCATGGACCCCTCGGAGACAGGAGAAGGATTAAACGGATTTTATTTCACCAAGGTTAGCAGGAGGAATGGTCTTACTCTTTGGACACACAAGGAGTAGGATGATCTTCCTGGAGATATGGAGCCATGGAGTAGGGAAGGAAAAGAGGAGAAGTCCATGTAGGTGCAACAACGACCAAGTCCGACCGGGAATGAACGTGGTGCTGGCGTATATAAGGACTGGTGACGAGATTGAGGACTTGAGGAGGTGATTGGATGTAGTGCAGGACTGGAGTGTCTGTGGCGGGGTGAGATGATTAGGAACAGGTTGGATGATCACGAGTGATTGCTGGGGAGTTTGGCTGGGCAGAATGTGACAGGGAATGGTGCGGGTGTGACACCATCCAACCCAAGAAAGCACATTGAGGAAAACAGCCTGCAGAGTCAAACCCTTTACACTCTTTACATGCGGTGAATTAAGAATTTCTTTTTGACCAAAGCAGATGTGCTGATTGGAAGAAGGAACAGACTAACAAATATGGCTGAATGAGTTTTACATCTTATTTTGTCGAGTTTGATTTTAAGTGTATGTTCCTAGAAATTTATAAGCAAATTATCTAGTTTAGTAAAAGAGAGAAACTTAAGTGAATGTACGCTGCACGATTAACGTAGTGACCTGAAGAAGAGTGCTTGTCGTGTCCTTAATCCACTTTACATCAAGGTAATGGCGCTGACAGTGACGCCTTGGGTTAGTCAGTCGTGCCTGAGCGAGCCTTTAGTAGAGCGAGTTTCTTTGGGTATTAAAAAATGTACACATTAAACTTATAACCCTACTAGTTTTCTATTTTTGGTAATCAAGAACAATGCAGTGGAATGGAAATTCCTCAATTGTGTTCAAATAGAATTAAACATCTTAAAAGGATAGTTCACCATACTGTAGAGTGAAAACTCACTCAATCTACACTCACCCCTGTGCTAATGTCAGGATGGGTGAAGATCTTCAGTTCACAAAACACTCCTGGACTCTCAACAGAAAATCCTGCATTTGGCTGAAAGGCTGTTTTTCTGAACTGAAGGTCTTCATCCATCCTCACAAAGGCTTTAGAAAACCGGTCAGTAGGTAATATCATAGAGTTGCCTTGAGATACAGAATCTAATGAAATATGGGCCATGGACAACTGGGAACAGGAAGAGGTCTGAGAAGTCCAGTCGGGACATTTTATTTAAGGGACCTCCTCCTGGATTTGGTTCCTCTTCTTATGCCTGCCTAGCTTTGGTTTTGATTTTTCTCAGGTGAGCATGGCCACTTCACGTGAAACAGATAAGATTGTTTCTGGTGCAGAAGGTTCAGCTGTGGAAAACAAACGGGATAAAGTATCTGGTTTCATGTTTCGTGAACCGGGATGGTAAGAAATTGTAAAGTCAAATCTGTCAAAATAAAAACCATCAGGTCTGATGGGAATTAAAACACACACACACACATATATATATATATAAATATGCACTACATGACAGCACCTGGGTCCAACTGGACTTCCAGCAGTCTGACTACCACTTAATCATGATGTCCCATCTTGTTTGAATTCTTGCTTGTGTTGTTCTTACTCTCAGATGTAAGTCGCTTTGGGTAAAAGCGTCTGATAAATGACTGTAGAAATGTAGAAATGGATAAAAATGACAGTGAATGGATATGTTGCTTCCTCCAGCCAGTGATGCCGTTCCTCTAATGAAAGTTTGATAGCCAGCAGGTTACGGTTTCCTACATCATTGTTCAGCCGAAGTCAGACAACGAGAAAAAAACCACAAGGGTGGAGTCTTTGATGAGATTCAGCTTGTTGTGAAACCAGGTTATACCCAGTGGTGTAGTCTAGGGTATACACATTGCATATACCCACTTCTAAACACCAGTGATGCGAACCATTCAGTTATAACTGCAAGCCTAATTGTTATTTTCCCCAGAGATAGTGAAGACATGACCCAACTTACTCTGCCTCTAATTGGCTATTACTCACTACTTCACTGATTTAGTTGGTTAACCGATGAGTGAATCAAAGACAGAATTGGACGGCCATGGGAAAGTATTGCTAATTGTTTACAAGTTCAATTTAAAATTTTCTTCTTTGGAATACATCATGGATACATTATGAAGCGACCAATTCAAACTCAAATTAGATTTCACAGTTTTAAATATCCGTGTGAATCTTCTACATCAACCAGCAGCTCAGCTAATGTTAGCAATACTACACCGGTGGAGCTAGCCAGCAGCTCTTTAAATATTACCCTGGCACCCACGTCCGCCCCGACCCCCACCTTTGTCGGGAAGGATACGTGCAGGGAAGGAGATGCCGCCTCTTCGCTCACAGGTAAAGATGCAGGTACAACTACTTCAGATGAAGTTCGAACTGGACCTTGTAAATGCTGTTAAGATGCCAGGGCTCGACAGTCATGGATATACAGTGGCTACAGTTGCATCTTGTGTAACTGACTGTTGAGGGTGAAAAATAACCAGGCAGACTCCCAAAGCTCTTTGTATGGCACTGTATGAACCACAGACTTGAACTTGCTGTGTCAGATGCCGTTGATGAGGTAACTTCGGTCAATCACTTTAAAACTTTTATCCAGAAGCTTAGAAGACATTTTTAAATCCAGGTTAAAAACATTTCTTTTCTCATGCGCCTATGCATGAAATTTGCACTGTAACTTTTTTAACTTATCTTGCTTTTAATCATTTTAATGTAATTTATTATTTTATTGTGATTATGTGTTGATGCCTTTTACTATTTCTAAATATCTGTAATGTCTTTGTTTTATGTAAAGCACTTTGAATTGTCCTGTACATGAAATGTGCTATACAAATAAACTGCCTTGCCTTACTCTCTGTATAGTTTGTCAACCAAAAATGAACTTGAACTTCTTCCTGCAGCAGCTGAAGTAGGCTCACAGCTTCTTTGGATTGGCAGAATCTTGGATGTATGGTGGGTGGCCAGTAGCTTTCAGACTGTACATGTTGTTTGGACATCTCTGGAAGCTCTTGTGCAGCACTTTACAAATGCTTGCTGTGATGAGACGAGGTCCACCAAATAGAGGCAAATGTACGGAGGGTTACTAGACCGTGTTCAAAGTCCAGAATTTCTTTGTGACCTTGGGCTCATGTATGACACTCTCCATAAACTAAGTCTGCTGTCACAGGAGCTTCAGTCTCCTACAGTATAACGCTCCTCAGAGAAAAACATCTGCTGAAACACTCAGTCAGAGTGATCCAGTCATTCATCCAGGTGAGAAATATAGCAAGGCTTTAGAAGACCATCTATAACTCTGAAAACAAATGCTAAGGTCTATCAATCCAGGACAGTTCTTTCAAAGCCTTGTGAACAATCTGGAGAAACACTTATCTTTTGAAGATGAGACCATCAAGGATCTCAGCATCCTTGATCAGAGTAAATGACCATCAAAGCCCAGCATCCATCATGGTGAAGAACAAGTTAAACAACTTTGCAAGCGATTTAACTTGTGCACAGACCAAGCAGTGAATGAGATGTGGGACCTATTGGAAGCGCCCAGTTGTGAGCCCAAGGACCTAAAACCACTCATGAACTTTATGAAAACGTTCCCTGTCAGTACAGCAGAATGTGAGAGGAACTTTAGCCTTATGAACAATATAAGTTCAGACAAGAGGACCGTCCTACTGATCTCAAATATATCAGACTTGATGATGCTAAATATCAACGGCCCACCTACGTCCAAGTTTCATCCTAGAAGGTATACAAGAACCTGGTTGAAGAGCCATCATGCTGCCTCTTCTGTGTGTTCTAGACAGTACAGTGTGAAAAGTCCTGCAGAAAGCAAGTCTGTCTGGAATATATTGTACACTCTAAGAAAAAGATATGCAGAAAACCAGACAAGTTGCTGGCAGAAAATTAACAGGATACTGTACTGTTAAGGGACACTGCCGTTAATCAAAAAAAGGGGAAATCTGTACCTACACAGCATATCCGGTTTATATACGGACACTGCCATTAATTCAGAATTCCTTTAGTTGTAAGAAAAGTCTAGCTTTAACAACAAATGAGGGACATAGAGATGTATCAATATAATATATTTTGTATTTATTTATTACTATTCATGTTTTCTCTGGAGTCCAGTGACCCTGCAATTCATTTCTGTCTCCTGTGCAGGATCTTGTGATTCTCCACTTCCATGATAAACGTCATTTATCATGGAAGTGGAGAATGTTATCCAGTGGAAACCTCGTCTGTGGTGACTGCTCCTGTGTCTGATTTCCTGTCAGCCCCTATCTGAACTGCAGAATTGAAGCATTCTGGGTGTGTGAAGAGGCAAAAATAGACTCAGTGGCTAAATTTAGTGGTTACTGGTTTTCTGGGACGTTTCTGATACACTCTGCGGTGCACCCGGTGGAAACCAAAGCATTGACTAAAATGGCTGCAAATAGCAGTGGAGGCTGCGGCACAGCCGTAACATGCTGCACACACACCCGGTGTAAAACAGGGTTTACACTCTGTCAGGCAGACCTTTACAAAATGAGCAGCAGAAGCAGAAAAATGACTGTCCAGGAGGCGCTGGAAGTCTGGAAGTCTTTGATCATGACAGTGAAATAGAGGAGGATGTGTCTGAAGATGAAGACTATCTTGAGCTAAATTCTTATTCTAATTATTCTGATTTTGAACCAGATGAGGGAATTGATATTCCTATTCCTCCAAGCAAGACATTCCTGTAAAATATGGTGAAATACAGTGGTCTTCATTCCAAAATATGCGTCAGGCAAAACTGTCTGCAGAAAACTTGTTAAAGACAGTGCCAGGGCCGACTAGGATGGCAGTGACAGTTTTTGAGCTTGTCATGCCTAATTCAATACATAAAATCATTCTGGAAATGACTAATCTAGAATGGAGGCATGTTTTTGTGGAGAAGTGGAAGGAGCTGGACAAAACACATTTAGTTTAAACCTCATTTCATCTGTGCCTATATTCAGAGGCTCTGGGGACTCACTGCAAAGTTTTGGGGCTCCAAAATTGGGAATCATTGCCCAAACTACAGGGTTGATATATCTGATTTGATGAATTGATTTGTTACAAAGTATTCCAGTTTTACAGCAGCATAAGGGCCACGTTAGCACAAAGTAAATTTCCCCTTCGCTTTGCTTAGTACAGTCAATGTGATATTTAGCTAAATGTGTGTTACACAGGGACTCCAAGGAGATAGGATCACGTTACCGACACTTTATTATGGAACAGAACTCAGAACAAGAATCATACTGATACCGATAATAGAAGAGGTAACAGGGGTTGAAGAGGCTAGGAACGGAGAGGGAGTGAGTCCAATAGGAGTGTGGTTTAAGGTCCAAGAGGGAATGACTGTGGTGCTGGTGTATATAAGGACTGGTGAGTCAATGGGGGACAGGTGTGACATGTTGGGTTGATTGGAGAGCCGGGATCAGTGACAGGTGTGGAGGATCAGGGAAGTGTTGGAGGAGTGGCAGGACAGACTGTGACAATGTGACAGTACATTCTGAGTCCAGATTGTTCATGGAACTCAAAATATGAAAGATTTTATAGACAAACTTAAACTCTGACACACACGATACAAAAAGACTTAATGAAAAACCTTTTCCTGCACTCGACGGAGGCGGACACTTTTTCCCTCCCCACACTCGGCCTGCTACTTGTCCTGTCATCTCTGAGCCTCTCTCTGCATTACTGTTCTGAATTTGTGCTTTTGTGTGCTGAGGTGGGTTTTTGTATCTCTACACTCATCCACTCTCCCTCATGTTATCTTTTCCATCTGTGAAAGCTGCTCAGTCTGCCTCATCCTGTTTATGTTTATATGTTGTTGTTGTCTACTCTTGGACGGGTGTGTACTGGAAAAAACTGTTTGTTGCACCTGTTGCAATGACAATAAAGTTTCATTCATTAATTCATAAATCTTCAGCTAAAGCACAGTAAAGGCAAACATCTTTATCACACATCAACACAAAGTTTTTGTCACATTCAGATGTAACCTAATGTAAGTTTATATGTAAAAACTAACACAAATAGAAGTTTAGATACGTCCAGAAAAATAAAAAATTTCTACAGTGAGTTAATATTACTCCATCCATCCATCCATTATCTTGACCGCTTATTCCATTTCGGGTCGCGGGTGAGCTGGAGCCTATCCCAGCATTTTAACAGGTGAGAGGCAGGGTACACCCTGGACAGGTCACCAGTCTGTCGCAGGGCCAACACAGATAGAGACAAACAACCATTCACACACACACTCACTCCTACGGAGAATTTAGAGTGTCCAATTAACCTAACATGCATGTCTTTGGACGGTGGGAGGAAGCCGGAGAACCCGGAGAGAACCCACGCATACACGGGGAGAACATGCAAACTCCACACAGAAAGGCCACCACCCTCAAGGTTCGAACCTCCCCCCAGCCGAGATTCGAACCGGCGACCTTCTTGCTGTGAGGCTGCGGTGCTAACCACCACACCACCGTGCAGCCCAGTTAATATTACTCCAATAAGTTAAATTATTTCAAAGGTAAACTGCTTATTTTCCACGTTTCTTATTGTAATTTGAGGTTTAGAAGCAGCTTGTTCACTAATGACTCACCATTGCTGATAGAATCATCTGGTGAAACGTGATGAAGACTGGGGCAGAACATACCTTTTTTATTTTTAGTTTTATGGTTATTATTGGACTATATACCCACTTTCGATGTTTAAAAAAACTGTGATAATACTATTGAGAAAAATCAAGTCTACAGAGGGAAAAGAATAGTAGCTTTGTAATGTATAAGAATGGAATACATTTCGGCCAAATGAAAACAGCTTCTTGGCCTTATGAGGCATCCACATCTTATAAGTAGGGATGAGCTGATCCGATATTCAGCATCGGTATCGGACCTATACTGTACAAAATGCTAGGATCGGATATCTATAACTGTGGCCTTAAGGTCGTTGGTGCCTGTCGTGGGGGTAACACCTGAACTCGTTGGTGGACACAGTAATGGATGCCGTCAAGCTGAAGAAGGACTCCTATTGGGCCTTTTTGGCCTGTGGGACTCCAGAGGCAGCTGATGGGTATCAGGGGGCTAAGTGGAGCACCGCTTTGGCGGTCGCTAAGGCAAAAACTCGGGCATGGGAGGAGTTTGGAGAGGCCATGGAGAATGACTTCCAGACGGCTTCGAGGAGATTCTGGTACACCACTGGTGCTGGCTCTCCTATCTCTGGTGCTGAGGTTGCTGTGGTGGTTAAAAAGCTCCTCAGTGGCAATGCCCCAGGGGCGGATGAGGTCCGCCCAGAATTCCTTAAGGCTCTGGAAGCTGTATTGCGTGGACATCAGGGACAGTTCACCTGGACTGGCAGACTAGTGTGGTGGTCCCCCTCTTCAAAAAGGGGGACCGGAGGGTGTGCTCCAACTACAGGGGGATCACACTCTTCAGACCGGTAAGGTCTATTCAGGGGTGCTGGAGAGGAGGGTCCGTCGGATAGTGGAACCTCGAATTGAGGAGGAGCAGTGTGGTATTCATCCCGGTCGTGGAACAGTAGACCAGCTCTACACCCTCTTCAGGGTCTTTGAGGGGGCATGGGAGTAGGGATGAGCCGATCCGATATTCAGCATCGGTATAGGACCGATACTGTACAAAATGCTAGGATCGGATATCTGACAACAAAAATTTAATATGTCCGATCGAATTTATTTGGCCTAACTTTGTTTCGCTAAACCCGGAGAGACGGGCTGGTGGGCGAACAGGCCGCAGTACCCGTCACGTGACGAGTAGGTAACGCATCATTGGTAGCACCTAGCTGGCGCTCTTGCAATGTTAGCAGTGTGGACCTACTTTAAGCTTCCTGATGCGGGAAGCAAAACAGCGGATTGCAACCTGTGCAGAACGAGTGTTTCCAGGGGTGGGAGTAGCAAAGCCGATTTCAACACTTCGAACTTGATAAAACATTTACGTAAGCACCGCGGAAAGGAGTTTGAAGAATTTACTCAGACAACCAGTGCAAAAAAGAAGAGCGCGCCACAACAACAAACGCTGCAGGAAACATTACAGAGGTGCGAGAAACTTGCATCAGAGAGCAACAAAGCTAAGATGATCACAGAGAAAGTGACTGAATTCATTTTGCTGGATGACCAGCCCATTTCCGTTGTGGAAAATGTTGGGTTTAGACGATTAATGGAACACATGGAGCCACGGTACGCGTTGCCTTCCCGACATTTCATCGCTGACACGGCTATAACAAACAAATACAAACAAGTGTGCGAATTCATCTCAAAGTGCTTAGAACATTGAATGGTGGTGTGACCCTGTAATTGCTGCTAAAAGCTAATAAAAAGCAGCAGTGTTACAAATCTTTATTTATGGTGTGAGCATTTCTTCCTTTTGGGGATTGAAATATTTGTTTCATAGTTTGATGCATGATTTTTAGATGGCCCGGTCATGTAGTACATCCATAGAACTATATTAACACTTATTTAAAAAGCGGTATCGGATTGGAATTGGTATCGGCAGATGTTCAAATCCAGGTATTCGGATCGGATCGGAAGTGAAAATATTGGGATCGGGACATCCCTACTTATAAGACCTTGTGTAGTAACAATATGTCCTCACATTTTTCAGCTGATTCATGCAATGATAACATGAGGTAATCGAAACAAATTTCAGTACTTTTTGATGAAAGGCCTGTGGCCCACCAGTTAGGAACCACATGTATAATTACCATATTACAATGGTAAAAACGAAGGGGTTAAACTTCGATTTGTGGTTTTCTACCAGGTCCTCATTGCCTCAGATTTTTTTGGTTGCACACCAAAACACACACACATACACACCTTTGTTGGCTGTTATGACCTTTGTGGTTGGAATGAAGGGGACAGACATTTACATATACTTCATGTTTTCATCAGGCGCCTTTTTAGAGAAAAACTCAATGTGACTGTTTAGTTTTGGAGTAACTACAATTGTACTTGAGTACTCTTTTATTATATTATTACTAAAACTGTATGTAAAGGTCTTACTGGAGCTGGCAGGAGCATGCCCAGGTTTACACACTGGCCTGCTCATCTAAAAAGATTGGGAATATTGGCAGATCCGAAATGGGATCTGTTAGGGTTTATGTTTTTGTAGGCTCTCAGTCATCCAGGTAGTATTCACCTTTGTGAAGACTGAATTGTCAACTGGACTGGGTTGATTCATTAGAAGTGAAACTCAATCAACCCAGTCTGGTTGACAATTCAGTCTTCACTACAATCTGTTAGGCTTTATTTATTTATTGATTGCTGTTTATGCACAGCTGCATGCATCATTTACATACCACATGATCAACGCGTTCCACTCAATGAAACTAACCTGGTCCAGAGCAGGTTCTTTCATACAGCTTACATTTTATGAGCAGGGTGACTTAGCTTTGAAAACGGAGCCATTTGGAAAACCTAAAATTTAGTATTTTTCTGATTCTGTTTCATCAAGCTGTTTGAGACTTAAGTACAGGAAAAGACCATTTTTTCCAGGACCACAAGCCAAAAGAATGAGCTGTTTATAAATAAATACGTAATATGTTTAGTATTACATATTGCCCTGGTATTATAGATGTGATGGTAGAACAATAAATGTAATATTTCTAATGATATTTTAATAAGGGTTGGTTGCAGCCACAACTCTCCAACAAGGATCTTCAACCAGGCCAGTGTGCTGGCAAATTTTTAAATTTTTATTTAAAAAAAAGTTACATTCATATTAATATTCACAACTCACCCTACGTGATTTTCACCAAGCACCAAGAACCTAACACAGCCCACAGAAAAAGATTTGAGTGCCCTTACCCGACGGGGCATATACCAAAGTGGATACAACTGACTTAGCGCCCCCTATCGGCCAGCCACTACTGCAACTGAGGACAATCTCCTAAGATAGGAAGGCCCAACTTTACAATTCTCCACACGGGCATGACAAATTTGAGTCATGGCTGATGACAGCGCAAGATCACTCCTGCAAGGTGGTCACGGGAAGTCTTGTAGTTCCTTTCCACCAAAGAAGAATGGGTGCTGGTGCTAGAGTGCTTAGCTGGTTCAACTCCGGTGCTTACAAAGAACTGGTTCTGGTTTCGACCGAAAGAGCCTAGTCAGTGCTGCGTCATTACGTCATGTCACAGATCATCCCCTATTGCTTATGAGTAACACTACAAGACAGCTACACTTACCAGATTCTTTGTTGTTGGTGGTTTGAGCTTCCACCGCGGCATTGTCCACCATGAACAAGCACTGATTTCAGTCAGGGTTGGTACAGTCAGTCAGGTGAGTTTACTGCTTGAGTTTCTGTCTTGGTTTCGGGTTCTTGTTGACATTGCTAGTGTGGGGCTCTGTCATTAGCACCTTCTCTCTCATACCCACTGTGTACTGCTCAGGGCAAAGCAGATAGAGGCGGTTTCAGCCGGTTGCAATCAAGCAAAGTGAGATCAGCTGTGTCAGCTCCAGGTACTTTACCAGACATGGTGCGCCCAAAAGAGCTCATGTCACTCCGCTGCTAATCGCTCTCCACTGGATTCCAGTTGCATCAGATTCAAAGCTCTGCTTCTGGCTTACAAAACAATAACCCAAACGGCTCCGGTCTACCTCCACTCCTTAATCCAGAGCTACACTCCCTCTCCACAGTTAGGCTCTGCCAGTGAAAGACGCCTAGTGCTCCCACCACAAGGTGGCGCCACATCAGTAGCTAGACTCTTTTCCTCTGTTGTACCCTGGTGGTGGTGCTTGTGTTGTTCTTACTCTCAAATGTAAGTCGCTTTGAATAAAAGCATCTGCTAAATGACTGTAGAATAGTAGAATATGCAGGAGAATGGACTCAACAGTGGCGGAGTTCAGGGCGCCACTTGTTTGGTTCGCTGACTGGTCACCACAAGCTGAATTCAGGATCTTGAAATGTGGGTTTGGTTTTGGTGAACTAGGCATGGGCAGTATAGAAGTTTCTTTTCAATGTGGGCGGTCATTGCATCCTATAGACCTATCCTATAAATAATAAAAACTGATTTAACACAGTTCTTTGCTATTGCTACCTTTAGCTAATACTTGGCATTAATACCAACAGGCTCGGATGGTTGCAGAATTATTACAGCCTTAGCGATATGTTATTTGTTACGAGCCTTCCTCCCTCACACCTGATCCTCTCGCCAGTTCCAGTTATAATCCTTGTCCTGGTAAGGTGTCCATTTTACATAATTTACTTTTATAAAATGTTAAAAAAGGTAGTGGCACTAAATCTGTCACATTTGCATACCACGATTACTAACGCCGCAACATTGGTCGAGATGCTAATGCTAATAATGCTAATCACCAATAATCCTATATGAAATCGCCTTTTATACTCATATTAAAAGACAGTCATTATCGTACATGAGCACCTATACTGCTGATGGTACATACTCTATTTTTCTTCCAATGTTCAAACTTACTGTTAGAATTGCTCCTAGATGCCCCATAGAAACACACCCAAGCCCATTAGACTGAACTAGAAAATAACTGAAATACAACTCTTCTTCTGTTGTGGATCATTTCTTATACATTACCTGCCTTATCAGTCTCATATACGTACTACTTGAGAAGAAATGTGCCTGTACCAGTCAAAATATCTTGTAGCCTTAATAAAAATACCTAATTATTTTTCATGAGAACAATTGTCTTACCAGCAAAAAAAAAAAAAAAAAGATAAAAATAAAAATAATGAGGTCTTTCTAAAACGCCGTAATCAAACTGTTCCAGTCAACAATGCAGACATCTTCAATCGTGATTTGTCCTTACATCTCATAAAAGGCCACAATAACAACAGATATATTTCATCAACAAAATGTTTATGTAAGACATTGTGAACAGAGTAAAACTATTTACAGAGGGGTGAACCAAACAAATAAAATTACAGGTAACTATCGCACAACTGGTTGTGATTATTAAACAACAACGACAAAAAAAAAACAATATAAAAAATGAGCCAGTGTTTTGCACAGCAATTTGAACTGATCCCCTACACTCGGCTCCTAATGAGCCAACTAAAACCAAAAGTTGGTGACTGCTGAATTCCTGACTCCATGTACTCCACAAAGTCTTCAAATGTGTAATGAATAGGCAGCCTCAAAACAACGCTGCATGTGTTGGCTTCGGGATCGCGCTGCCGGGCACCATTTTCATGAGGGGCAAGGAGAAACTCAATTTGAGGCCTCTGGGGGAAGCCCAGTGGAGGGATTTGGTCTGCTCCAGAGCCAAAAATCTAAATCTTTTCAAGGCTGACTGATCGTGAACCATCTGAATGAAAAACAATGTATTATTTAATTACTTTTGTAGAAAATACGTATATTACTAAGTAATTTTGTGCATAACTTACCGCCAACATCAAATAACCAGTTCCTCCAAAATGTAAGGGTCAGATTTTCATTTCGTCGGGCATTGCTGCCAGGTGGGAAGAGGACAATCTCAGAAAGAGTCATCAAGCTCTGTACAGTTAGCTAGCTGTGTCTGGAAAAAAAGATGGGCTGAAGGACATCAGGATGGGCCCTCATTGCCTCTGCTACCTTGAGACTGTCCAATCCCTCAATTAGTCTATCAAAAAAAAAAGAGTACAGACAAAAAAAAATTAAATTGTCAATTTAAAAAAATCTGGACTTAAAGTTACATTTAGTCACTGCCACTACTTCAAATGAAAGCTGAGAAATATTTTTTGTCCACAGTGATGTCGCCTGTACATTGTCTTATCTTCAGGGAGGCACCTGTGTCATTCCCAATCACAATCAAGAAAAAAACATGCTAGTTAAATAAAAGTATCTCTCAGTCAAATTTCCCACGGGTGCGTGTGTGTGTATGCATGTATATGTAATAGCCACATTAGTAACTTAAAATGCTTATATTGCACATTACTTGTCTATGGAAAATTACATTACCCCATTCTCTATACCCAGTATTGTGTCACATGTACTATACGTTAATTCATAAGTTTACATAAACAAAAACATAGTCAAATCCTCGGTCCAATAGTTTTTTGACAGTGGACCCCTCTTGGCATACAGTGGGGCAAAAAAGTTTTTAGTCACCTATATTGTCTGATTTTTAATGAATTGGTAAATTCCTTGGTAAAATAAGTATTTGGTCAATAACAAAAGTTCATCTCAATACTTTGTTATACCCTTTGTTGGCAGTGACAGAGGTGAAACATTCTGTAGTTCTTGACCAGGTTTCCAAACACTGTCGCTGGTATTTTGGCCCGTTCCTCCATGCAGATCTCCTCTAGAGCAGTGATGTTTCGGGGCTTTCAACTCTCTCCAAAGATTTTCTATGGGGTTGAGATCCGGAGACTGGCTAGGCCACTCCAGGACCTTGAAAAGCTTCTTACAAAGCCACTCCTTCGTTGCTCGGATGGTGTGTTTGGGATCATTGTCATGCTGAAAGACCAAGCCACGTTTCATCTTCAATGCCCTTGCTGATGGAAGGAGGTTTTCACTCAAAATCTCACGATACATGGCCCCATTCATTCTTTCCTTTACATGGATCAGTCGTCCTGGTCCCTTTGCAGAAAAACAGCCCCAAAGCATGGTGTTTCCACCCCCATGCTTCACAGTATGGTGTTCTTTGGATGCAACCCAACATTCTTTCTCCTCCAAAGACGAAAAAATTCTATTTTGGTTTCATCTGACCATATGGCATTATCCTATTCCTCTTCTGGATCATCCAAATGCTCTTTAGCAAACTTCATATGGGCCTGGACATGTACTGGCTTAAGCAGGAGGACACGTCTGGCACTGCAGGATTTGAGTCCCTGGCGGCGTAGTGTGTCACTGATGGTAGCCTTTCTTACTTTGGTCCCAGCTCTCTGCAGGTCATTCACTAGGTCCCCCCGTGTGGTTCTGGGATTTTTGCTCACCGTTCTCATGAGGGTGAGATCTTGCATGGAGCCCCAGATGGAGGGAGATTATTAGTGGTCTTGTATGTCTTCCATTTTCTAATAATTGCTCTCACAGTTGATTTCTTCACACCAAGCTGCTTACTGGTTGCACATTCAGTCTTCCCAGACTGGTGCAGGTCTACAATTTTGTTTCTGGTGTCCTTTGACAGCTCTTTGGTCTTGGCCATAGTGGAGTTTGGAGTCTGACTGTTTGAGGTTGTGGAGAGGTGTCTTTTATACTGATAACAAGTTCAAACAGGTGCCATTAATGCAGGTAACGAGTGGAGGACAGAGGAGCCTCTTAAAGAAGAAGTTACAGGTCTGTGAGAGCCAGAAATCTTGCTTGTTTGTAGGTGACCAAATATTTATTTTACCAAAGAATTTACCATCCATTCATCCATCCATTTTCTGCCTCTTATCCGGAGTCAGGTCAAGGGGGCAGCAGCATAAGCAGGGAAACCCAGACTTCCCTCTCCCCGGCCACATTCACCAGCTCATCCAGAGGGATCCGGAGGCTTTCCCAGGCCAGCCGACAGATGTCCAGGAGGCATCCTAACCAGATGCCTGAGCCACCTCATCTGGCTCCTCTTGATGCGGAGAAGCAGCAACTGTACTCTGAGCCCCTCCCAGATCACTGAGCTTCTCACCCTATCTCTAAGGGAGAGCCAAGCCACCCTGCGGAGAAAACTCATTTTGGCCGCTTGTATTCGCGATCTTGCTCTTTCGGTCACTACCCACAGCTCGTGACCATAGGTGAGGGTGGGAATGTAGATCGACCGGTAAATCGAGAGCTTTGCCTTTTGACTCAGCTCCTTCTTCATCCGCATCACTGCAGACACCGCACCGATCCGCCTGTCGATCCTCCGCTCCATCCTTCCCTCACTCGTGAACAAGACCCCGAGATACATGAACTCCTCCACTCGGGGCAGGACCCTATTGCAGACCCGAAGAAGGCACTCCACCCTTTTCTGGCTGAGTACCATGGTCTTGGATTTGGAGGTGCTGATTCCCATCCCAGCCGCTTCACACTCGGCTGCGAATTGCTCCATTGAGGGCTGAAGATCCCGGCCCGATGAATCCAACAGAACCACATCATCCGCAAAGAGCAGAGACCCTATCCTGAGGCCACCAAACCGGATCCCCTCAACACCTCGGCTGCGCCTAGAAATTCTGTCCATAAAAGTTATGAACAAAATTGGTGACAAAGGGCAGCCTTGGCAGAGTCCAACCTGCAGTGGAAACGACTCTGATTTACTGCCGGCAATGCAGACCAAGCTCTGACACCGGTCGTACAGGGACCAAACAGCTCATACAAGTGGGTCCGGCACTCCATACTCCCGGAGTACCCCCTACAAGAGTCCCCGGGGGACACGGTCGAATGCCTTCTCCAAGTCCACAAAGCACATGTAGATTGGCTGAGCAAACTCCCATGTAGGGATGTCCCAATCCCAATATTTTCACTTCCGATCCGATCCGAATACCTGGATTTGAACATCTGCCGATACCAATTCCAATCCGATACCGCTTTTAAAATAAGTGTTAATATAGTTCTATGGATGTACTACATGACCGGGCCATCTAAAAATCATGCATCAAACTATGAAACTAATATTTCAATCCCCAAAAGGAAGAAATGCTCACACCATAAATAAAGATTTGTAACACTGTTGCTTTTTATTAGCTTTTAACAGCAATTACAGGGTCACACCACCATTCAATGTTCTAAGCACTTTGAGATGAATTCGCACACTTGTTTGTATTTGTTTGTTATAGCCGTGTCAGAGATGAAATGTTGGGAAGGCAACGCGTACCGTGGCTCCATGTGTTCCATTAATCGTCTAAACCCAACATTTTCCACAACGGAAATGGGCTGGTCATCCAGCAAAATGAATTCAGTCACTTTCTCTGTGATCATCTTAGCTTTGTTGCTCTCTGATGCAAGTTTCTCGAGCCTCTGTAATGTTTCCTGCAGCGTTTGTTGTTGTGGCGCGCTCTTCTTTTTTGCACTGGTTGTCTGAGTAAATTCTTCAAACTCCTTTCCGCAGTGCTTACGTAAATGTTTTATCAAGTTTGAAGTGTTGAAATCGGCTTTGCTACTCCCACCCCTGGAAACACTCGTTCTGCACAGGTTGCAATCCGCTGTTTTGCTTCCCGCATCAGGAAGCTTAAAGTAGGTCCACACTGCTAACATTGCAAGAGCGCCAGCTAGGTGCTACCAATGATGCGTTACCTACTCGTCACGTGACGGGTACTGCGGCCTGCTCGCCCACCAGCCCGTCTCTCCGGGTTTAGCGAAACAAAGTTAGGCCAAAAGAATTGGATCGGACATATTAAATTTTTGTTGTCAGATATCCGATCCTAGCATTTTGTACAGTATCGGTCCGATACTGATGCTGAATATCGGATCGGCTCATCCCTACTCCCATGCCCCCTCAAAGACCCTGAAGAGGGTGTAGAGCTGGTCTACTGTTCCACGACCCGGATAAATACCACACTGTTCCTCCTCAATTCGAGGTTCCACTATCCGACGGACCCTCCTCTCCAGCACCCCTGAATAGACCTTACCGGTCTGAAGAGTGTGATCCCCCTGTAGTTGGAGCGCACCTTCCGGTCCCCCTTTTTGAAGAGGGGGACCACCACACTAGTCTGCCAGTCAAGGTGAACTGTCCCCGATGTCCACGCAATACAGCTTCCAGAGCCTTAAGGAATTCTGGGCGGACCTCATCCACCCCTGGGGCATTGCCACTGAGGAGCTTTTTAACCACCACAGCGACCTCAGCACCAGAGATAGGAGAGCCAACACCAGCTACCCCACACTCTGCTTCCTCATCGGAAGGCATGTTGGTGGAATTGAGAAGGTCTTCGAAGTATTCCCTCCACCGTCTCACAATGTCCCAAGTCGAGGTCAGCAGCCCCCCATCCCCACTGTACAGTGTTGACGGAGTACTGCTTTCCCCTCCTGAGCCGCCGGATGGTGTACCAGAATCTCCTCGAAGCCGTCCGTAAGTCATTCTCCATGGCCTCTCCAAACTCCTCCCATGCCCGAGTTTTTGCCTTAGCGACCGCCGAAGCGGTGCTCCACTTAGCCCCCTGATACCCATCAGCTGCCTCTGGAGTCCCACAGGCCAAAAAGGCCCAATAGGAGTCCTTCTTCAGCTTGACGGCATCCATTACTGTGTCCACCAACGAGTTCAGGGGTTACCGCCACGACAGGCACCAACGACCTTAAGGCCACAGCTGTGGCTGGCCGCCTTGACAATAGAGGCACGGAACACAGCCCACTCGGACTTAATGTCCCCCGCCTCACCTGGAACATGGTTGAAGCTCTGCCAGAGATGGTAGATGAAACTCTTTCTGACAGGGCACTCAGCCAGACGTTCCCAGCAGACCCTCACAACACGCTTGGGTCTGCCAGGCCTGACCAGCATCCTCCCCCACCATCTGAGCCAACTCACCACAGGGTGGTGATCAGTTGACAGCTCCGCCCCTTTTTATCACTCGAGTGTCCAGAACATGCGGCCGCAAGTCCGACGATACGACTACAAAGTCGATCATTGAACTGCGGCCTAGAGTGTCCTGGTGCCAAGTGTACATGTGGGCACTCTTATGTCTGAAGAAGGTGTTCGTTGTTGACAGTCCATGTGAGCACAGAAGTCCAGCAACAAAACACCACTCGGATTCAGATCAGGGGGGCCTTTCCTCCCAATCACGCCCCTCCAGGTCTCGCTGTCATTGCCCATGTGAGCATTGAAGTCCCCCAGCAGAACAAGGGAGTCCCTGGAAGAAGTACTCTCCAACACCCCCTTCAAGGACTCCAAAAATGGTGGGTACTCTGAACTGCTATTTGGTGCATAAGCACAAACAACAGTCAGGACCCGTCCCCCCACCTGAGGGCGGAGGGAGGCTACCTTTTGTCCACCGGGGTAAACCCCAACGTACAGGTGCCAAGTCGGGGGGCAATGAGCATGCCTACACCTGCTCGGCGCCTCTCATCGGGAGCAACTCCAAAATGGAAGAGGGTTCAGCCCCTCTCAAAGACAGTGGTTCCAGAACCCAAGCCGTGTGTCGAGGTGAATCCGGAACCACTCAACCTCGCGGACCAGCTCAGGCTCCTTCCCCACCAGAAAGGTGACATTCCACATTTCTAGAGCTAGCATTTACAGCCGAGGATCAGACTGCCAGGGTCCCCGCCTCTGGCAGCCGCACTACACTACACCCGACCCCTATGGCCCCTCCTGCAGGTGGTGAGCCCACGGGAGGGGAGGCCCATGTCACCCTTTCAGGCCCTGGCCGACCGGGCCCCATGGGCAAAGGCCCGGCCACCAAGCGCTCGCCTCTGTGCCCTGCCTCCAGGCCTGGCTCCAGAGGGGGGCCCCGGTGACCCACATCCGGGCAAGGGAAACCCTGGTCCTTGCTTTGTCATCATCATAGGGGTGATTTGAGCCGCACTTCCTCTGGTCCCTCCCTTACACACCTGTTTTCCATAGGTGACCCTACCAGGGGCATGAGCCCCCGACAACATAGTCGCTAGGCTTGTCAGGACGCACAAACTTCTCCACCTTGATAAGGTGGTGGCTCAGGGAGGACAATTAATTACCAATACTCTAGGTATACCTATGATGAAAATTACAGGCCTCTCTCATCCTTTAAGTGGGAAAACTTGCACAAATGGTGGCTGACTAAATACTTTTTTGCCCCACTGTAGTCAGTACATGGGATGCAATTTACTGGTCCAGTGCAGCTTTAGTGCGCCCCTCAACATGTGCCTTTGCTGCTTCCTCAATGAGAGCCTGCCTGCTCTCCATGTCTGTAAAAGACCTTTCACACCCCAGGCCATGCAGTGCCACCGAGGCTTCAACGGCACACTGGGCCTCCTCCAAGTTTTCTGCAGCTTTAATCTGTGTCAATGAGAACAATGATATGAATCAAACATGTTTGACAACCTTCTCACTGATACTGGGCCTGTTTGTTACAGACACAACAAGGCATACAGCCTTAAAGACAAAAAAGAGGGCTGTACTCCTCCTTGGAGAAGGGCCAGGGATAGCATTTGACCGATGACTTTATATTCCCCAAACTCCAGACCTGCAACATATAGAGAAAATAACTAAGAAGAAGCGCCAGTTAGAGCATATACTGTCAGAAGAAATGAAACACTAGGAAAGGCTACGAAAGAATTTTGCTGCCCTCTGGCCCCTTAAAGTAGCGGCTATCTCTTAGTGCTGCCATTAGAAGTCGCAGGTTTTCCCGGCTGGGACCACCATCGTCCATGTCCCCCTGATTCTGTCCCTCATTGTCTACAAATGTGATCATCAACCGATGACAGGGACAGAAGTGACATTTGCATTTTTTGGAGGTGTGGGGATCATACAATACAACATGGTTCATCTTAGCAGAGGTATCAGATAAAAGAAATTAACCTTTGAATTGGGGAAGAAAAAAAATAAACAATGTCACACATATTTATATTTGACAAAAAAAAAGAAATGTGCATAACACTCACTCGCTTGTCCCTTTATTTTCTGTGTTCTCACCCAGTTCAACCGCCTCCATCATCACCTGCTCCTGGACACGCTTCTGAGCATGATAGAGTACCAAATATTGAAACCTGCCTCGTCAACTGACGGATGTGTCAACGTAAGGCTGCTTTGAAGGGGGATGATGTATAAGGGAGCCCTTGTCGAAGCTGAGCATACAAAGCTTAGGCTGTATCCCTCTGGTGGTATCGGCATTTCCTCCAAAACCTTTTCTCTGCTACCACTGGCTAGGACAAACCCACTTCCCTAAGAGGCAGGAAGGCAGAGAAGAGATGCTCGCTAAAATATAAATGTCTCCTTCATTGTGTGGGAACCACACAGTCTTTCGTCCCAATGCACGTGGAAAAGTGGAAAAGCAGCGAGCCTCCTCTACTGTGGGCATACAACTCCATTGAGGCTCAGGTAAACAAATGAAAGTATGGGACCAAGGGGTCTCCCGCTTCCTCTTTCTAACCCCAGTGCCTACTCCTCTTTGATGAGGCCGAAATTGCCTTGACAATTGTACCCGAACATTGTCAGGCTGGGGTTGATAAGTAGAGTTGCAAGGGGGAACAGCTTGGAAGTGGCAAGGTGGAGCAGGTGGGATGTGGCACAGTGGAGCAAGCAGCTGGCGTGACCCAGACGGCATTTGGGTGGCAGCTGTTTGAAACACTGGGATGGGATGCTGGATAACAGCAGGGAGAGGATTTACTGCACTTCTTGTAGCTGCCAGCCTGGACTGTGGTGGAGCAGATGGAAACTGGCCTGTCCTGTTCAGCAGCAGAGCCGTAGTATGCTGCATGTGCTGCAGCAATTCTCACATTTCTGACATGAATCAGAAAGTGGCCCTGCGATGGACTGGTGACCTGTCCAGGTGTACCTGCCTCTTGTCTGCTAGTTTCTGGAATAGGCTCCAGCTTCCCTCCAACCCTGAATTGGACTAAGCGGTATAGTAAATAGATGGATGGATGGATCAGAACGCTGTCCAGCCTGAATCTGAATCTGAAGATACAGAGAAGAATAAGTTCACAGTCAGACAGGAGGTGCAATACAAAACATGACTTGTGTGTTTGTTGGTGTATCCTGGCAAATGGCTTATTGCATAACAATCATACTGAACCTTTCAGCACCATTTTAAAGTGGCGTAATAGAACAGGGGGGAGGGATTTCACGCTGCAACGCAGCCCCGTTCACCATACAGTCAGATTCTTAACACACCACGAGCCAGAGACTTGTTACAATATAAAAATATATCATTTTTATTTATTAAAAAAATAGTTAAAAAGAAAACAAAAACACACACAGGTCCAAAAATTAATGAGGCGAAGGAGAGAAACCACATCAGGGTGCAGGCTTATGCGGCAGGGCCAGTCAGTAAAAGGGGGAAGGGGTCCTCACCAGTGTTAACATTCATACACACACACACACATAGCAGAAAGGGAAAGTGTTAGAGTAAGCGAAGTTGACAGTTTAAAGTTAACAGTTTAAACTTTCTCCCTTAAGGATGGGTAATGATTTGCGGTCTCACCCACCCTGCAGAGGACAGGATGTGGTGGTCACAGCTCTGTGTGATAAGGGTCATAAAGTGTTGTATGCTGATGTGTTTCCCTGTTTGAAGTTTGCGAGAACTTTGCTTGCTCTACTGAAGTGTGATAGCTGCTCAATAAAAAGGCTGCACTGGGGTTGAGACTTCGGAGTTGACACCAGACACTCTCTGAGTGCTGAACCACAGTCTCTCCCCATCGCGATGAAGCTGACTTCACTCTGAGTTCTTTGTGTCTTATTTTATGATAGAAAAATACCCATCATTTTTGGTGCCGTGACCCGGATCCCAACATACCCATTCGTTGACAGGAGGAGGCCTGAACACCGAAACCCGCGCGGGCAGCCATCATCAGGACGGCTGAGAGGAAAGACCTGACGACTGAATTGTCCAACAGGCCGGTGATTTACTTCATGCTCATCCTGCCAGCGGTGGATTGACGGGATCCGTGACTGAGGAGGACACCGAACCCGGAGTGAGTATAAGCAAGAGAGTGACGCTAGGGAAAGAAATAACAGACGCCAGGTTAAACCTGGGAGCAGTCTTTGTTATAACAAGCCAGATTAAATCTGGGGCAGTGTTGATAAAACACGCCAAGTGGTTCCTGGGAGCAGTGCTATAGACGCCAAGTTTTTTCTTGGGAGCAGTCACTTAGTGCGCCAGACTAAGTCTGGGAGCAGCACTATAGAACACGCCAGAAATTTTCTGGGAGCAGTGTAAAAACGCACGCCAGAGAACCCTTGGGAGCAGTGTTAAAGGTAAAGCGTCTGAAAGAAGTCACAGGGACCGAGCCTAGGCAGAAGTGTGTGTGAGTGAGTGACTGTGAGAGTGAGTGCTCGAAGTAGATTTGACTGAAGCATCGCACTGGTGGAAACCTGACGGTGATAACACAAGCCAGTGGTCTGGTGAAGTAGGTCAATTTACCTCTCGAGATTAAGGTCATAATTTCATAACACAACGCAGACCCAATATGGGAAACAGTGAATCTTCAGTCGCCTTAGAGGGCGATGTGAAGTACATGAATCAGAGGAATCCGGATAACGTCAAGTTTCTGGAAAAATGGGTCCCCAAATATGGGGTGACAGGGAAGTTGAAGGTAGATGAGTGGCAGACAGTTGTAGATAAGCTGGAAGCAAGTGTAAGTGGTAAGACTGGTAAGAAGGCAGATAAGAAAAAGAAGGAGCTTGAGTGTGCGCACAGGTGGTTAGAGGAGTCTAAGATTCGCAGGGATAATATTAGAAAGTCTAAAGAAAGAAAGAAGGGCGAAGAGGCTGCTATGGCAGCTTTTGTAAGACCTGGTGATAACGAGACCGGTCCCGTCTACCCAAGGAGACGGGACCAACCTGTTCAGCCCGCACCAGGCCCCTCCGGTGGAGCTGCTTCGGCCACCCAGGGTACTCCCAGAAGAGGCAGCCTACCACCTACTCTGACCCCGACCTCGTCCCCGCTTGCATCTCTTACTGCTCCACCAGTAACAGATTCACCTAAACCAGACCCGGCAGCCCCGTTATATCCGGTGCTGCCACCTGCATATGACTTAAGACCGTCAGATAGTGTGCGCCCACCAGCCAGATACACAGAGACTTTCCCCATGATTCAGGTTGCTAATCCTAACCCTGAGGCAGCTGACAGACACATGTATGTGTTCAGACCATGGACTCTTGAAGAAGCTACCAAAGCAGTAGCAAGTGTGACTCCTCCTCGTGAGAATCCTGATGACTGGGTCCAGGACATAACTGACATTATACATTCCTACAGACTGAATGCTCACGAGGCAGGAGAAGCTATGATGTCCTCTTTGGGGAAAGACTGGGGCAGAGTGAGAGGAGATTATACAGGCAGAGATGCGGTAGGAGCAGTTAGCCCCTACCCAGCAGATGGTGACATAACTGGAGCCTATAAAACTCAGCTAGATGCACTTTTTGACCGTGTGCGTGTTGCCTTTAAGAAAATGGCTAATTACAGCCACCTTGCAGCTGTAAAACAGAAGCCAAATGAAGAAGTGGATGATTTCCGCATACGGTTTGAGAAAGAATTTAAAATACACAGAGGCATTCTCTATCAAATCAAATCAAATCAAACTTTATTTATATAGCACCTTTCATACATAAAAATAGCAACTCAAGGTGCTTTACAGATAGTAAAATCCCCCAGAACCCCAACCCAATAGCAGCAAGCCCCAACCCCCCTTCCCATCAAACACACACACACATCACAGAGGATAAAAGCAAGTTAAAAGGACCAAGGAAACGCTGTCGTAAATTCTGGGGTCTAGTGGTGTGGGGAAACACTGAGATAAAACACTGTAAAACCAAATCTAAAACAATCTGAAAAACCAACCTGGGTATAAAAGTAATAGTAATATTGCTAAGACCCATAAAATAAGAGAACCCGTGAAATAAGAGAATTAATAATATAAATAGAAGCTGAATACAGCCTGTGTGTTAAGAATAAAGAAATGAATAAATACAATAGTAATAATAAAAGTAATGATTAAAATGCTAAACTAAAAAGGTGGGTCTTGAGTCTGTTTTTAAAAATATCCACACTAGGTGCTCCCCTCACGTCCTCAGGCAGACTGTTCCACATACTAGGGCCGTAGAAATAAAAGGAGGACTCGCCGTGGGTTTTTATTTTTTGATATGATACTGACGAAAAAGGCCCGTATCAGCAACAGCTTAAAACAGCCCTGTTGGACAAGATGACGTATCAACAGGAAACAGGTTTGCAGATGCAACCGCGAAGCAAGCAGCAGCAGGGCATTTTGGGGTCAATGATCTCTACTCTGCTAAGCAGCAGCAGGGGGTCTTTATTGACCACATGGTGCTGGGTGACATGCAGGAAGCAGCGTCTACGACAGAGAAACAACTCGGGCTTACTAAAGGAGCAGCTACAAGTCAGAGAACAGGACTTTATGAACTTAATGGTAAACCTGTTCTCCCAAAATCTTTATTTAAAGCAGCGGCATTGGTGACACATGGTGTATGTCATGTGTCAACAGGGGGGATGAGTGACATTATAGAGAAGCAGTTCACAGCCTTTGGATTAAAACCTTACAGACTACCAGTGTTTTCTAAAGACTTACAGCATGCTAATGATGAAAACACTTTAGCAGACTACATGAGGAAAGTTCTGCAGCAAAAAGATGTAATCAGTGCAAGTTTATTGCCCTCCGATTATATTCCCTTACAGGACCTTCCTGAGCTGGTGAAACCAGGAGACTGGGTCTTCATTAAAGTCATCAAGCGCAAAACCTGGTCCAGCCCATGGTGGGAGGGGCCTTACCAAGTGCTGCTGACAACGCCTACAGCAGTCAAGATAACGGAAAGACCCAGCTGGATACATCTCAGTCACTGCAAACTTCTGAGTGCAAAGTAAGGCTGCTGTGAGTGGGGGAAGGAGGGCTGTGATTAAAACCCACAGCCTCTGGCTACAAATAGGGATTATCTTTTAGTGATAATTCGTATCAACGCCAGTGAAGAAACCAACGGATCCCATTCCAACTTAAGCAACACCTTTAACTCAGAAACCAGCACAAATGGAGGATCTGGAGCAGAGACGTAGACCAAGGCGTCACTGCTGCTGGACCTACGCGTGCGCTGTGACTGTAGCATGTCTCACCACCTTGTCCTTTGCATTATTCTTGCTGTGGCCAACAATCTACAGATGGTTCTACCCTGCACCGCTACCGGAAACAATGATCAAGAGGTATGTGCACCATCATGCACACCTGTGGAAAGACCATAACCCCTTGGAGCTACAGGACGTCAACCTCTGGTATGCGTATGCCAAAATGTTGGCCACCTTGAAGAACCAGACCGACTGCTATGTTTGCTCAGTCATACCAAAGTCATCCAGCCAACCTGACCTTTATGCACGAGCCATGACCTACTGTGATGCCATATGTTTTGCTTATCTCACAAGCAGAGGGTACAACCCGTACCGTTTCGGGGGATGTGACTGCCGCAAGACACAGTTTAACATCTCTCACCTCTAAATCTTTGTGGCCCGCAGAGGCCGCCTTCCTCAGGGTGATCCACCACCTGTTGTATCTACATGCCTGATGAAGTTAATGGAGATGTAGCGCAGGTAATGGCTGGCCTGCAGAATCTCAGGGACAGTATGGCTGCAGATCGTGTGCCACCCCCTGAGTGGGGTTTCTGGTCATGGCTTACTAGTGGACCATGGTGGACTGTGATATTAAGGGTGTGTGCTCCATTCCTATCAGTATTGATTCTGTTTTGCATTCTGATTTCTTGTGTGATTCCATGTCTTAAATCCATGATTTCTCGAGCAATTTCACATGCTTATGCGCAACAACTTATGTTGTCACGGGAGTATGCTCCACTCCCAGTTGATGCTACAGACACAGGTCTGTAATGTTCACTGTTATGATGCCTGTATTGAAAATGTGAAGACAAGTGATACAGTCTGATACTTTGAAAAGTGGACTTCGTTTTATATTTGCATTTCTTCACATATTTTTGATTTATGTTTTGATTTATGTTTGGTTTATGCTTGGAATTGATAACTTTAAATGTCAAACAGGAGGGAAATGTTAGAGTAAGCGAAGTTGACAGTTTAAAGTTAACAGTTTAAACTTTCTCCCTTAAGGATGGGTAATGATTTGCGGTCTCACCCACCCTGCAGAGGACAGGATGTGGTGGTCACAGCTCTGTGTGATAAGGGTCATAAAGTGTTGTATGCTGATGTGTTTCCCTGTTTGAAGTTTGCGAGAACTTTGCTTGCTCTACTGAAGTGTGATAGCTGCTCAATAAAAAGGCTGCACTGGGGTTGAGACTTCGGAGTTGACACCAGACACTCTCTGAGTGCTGAACCACAGTCTCTCCCCATCGCGATGAAGCTGACTTCACTCTGAGTTCTTTGTGTCTTATTCTATGATAGAAAAATACCCATCAGAAAGTCGTGAACCCCCACCAAAGATTGGATTGCCGCCCTGGCCCCACAACACCTGACAAGAAAGGGGAAACCCAATTAAAAAATAACTACAGGGCAACACATTTGGGGACCAATTAACATAAAAAATTAGTAAACATGCAACAGCTAATAAACCAATACCAAATGATGCAACCAAATAAACAAACAAATTAATACAAAACCCCTAAAAATGAGGTCAGAGCAACACAAGCCTGCTTGGCCATTCGGCCAACAAGCCCACGTCTGAGCTGAAGCAACCAGACTGGAGGCTGAACCAGCAGAGCAAAAAGCTTCACAGAGCCAAAACAGCAGCAAGCCTCCAAGGAGTGGCAGTGGAGAGCAGCCCAAACGAAAGAGGCAGCAGAGATTAATAAAAAAAAATAATAAAAAATTAAAAACATTCAACAAGAAATGGACTAATACATACCATTCCATTGGCATGAGAACAGCCCCGGAAAGCATGCAGGTGATTTATAACATGAACAAAAATCAGCTGGAAGCTGAGCAGAAAGCAATGAAAACAAAAAGCAAACAAGTACCAGAGCGGACATCGAGCTGCGTCGAGGCTGGCTCCTTGCTATAAACAAAAATATACCATGTCCAGCTATAAAACCAACATAAAGTGTCCTTTCTCAGGTTAACAATAATATACAAAACAAATGAATACTAATAACTAACTTAAACCTCATCCTATTGAGGGTACTATCCAATGTTAACAATGCAAACCAAAATACAAAGCACCTATAAACCAAATATTCTATTATCCAAATGTCAAAGCACAAACTGAAAATCACAGATAGTCTTTTCTTTAAACCAAAAATCTGTCAAAAGGAAAAAGCTCTTACAAACACTACAGCCAGTACAAACCCACACAGGGATAACACACAGAATAGTCTTTAGCCAAGCCGGCGAACTGCATGCCCAAGAACACAGTCGCCCCGAGTGAAGGAGACTGCCTGCTTTTGTGCCCGAAGCTCCGCCCCTTCCAGGAAGTCCCAGCGCGGCCGTTGACCAATCCCGGCTGGGAAGAGGGGAGGAGAAGAGCAGCTCCTGGTGGAGATCATCATCTTCTCAGCGAGGCACAGCTGCATCCACTTTCCATCATGCTGACAGGCTCCATCACCAGACTGACAGGCCAGGGGCCCTAACACACGCCAAGCCAAAAACTTAGCCGCGCCCGACACAAAAGAGATGGGATTTGTGGCTCTTTGAAGGGAGTCAGATCTTGAGGAGCTGTTCCTTTCAAAGAGCCATTCAAAAGACTGGCTCGTTCTCACAATATCTTAAAAAATTTCACAATATATAAGAATGACAAACAATCAAAATATGTGCCTATATAAAATCTACTATACAAGATTTAAAATTAAATGAAAAATATAGATAAAAAAAGGATAAACCTGAGCAGTTAGTGTAAATTCTAGTAAATGTTTTGGATAGAACTCATAGTATTTGTTTCCAAACAGCAATAACCTCTGCCCATAGATGCTTCACATGAATG
Source organism: Melanotaenia boesemani (assembly GCF_017639745.1). Taxonomy (NCBI): domain Eukaryota; kingdom Metazoa; phylum Chordata; class Actinopteri; order Atheriniformes; family Melanotaeniidae; genus Melanotaenia; species Melanotaenia boesemani. The sequence continues at coordinate 1,907,521 of NC_055688.1, forward strand.
GAGCGTGTTGGACATGAGACTTCTATTATGTCACAAATGTTATTTATTTTATTTTAATTTTACTCAACTGTACTACTTCTTATTTAATTATTTATTCATTCAGTCATTTTTAGCTGGACGTGGGGGGCTTGGGCTTGGCGTGTGTGTGCGTGTGACTGTATAAAAGATTTCATTAAGTGTTTTTATTCTCATTCTACTTTGATGTATGTAAAGGCTTGTTTTATTGAACAGAGATATGAACTGAGATATGCATAAATGTTTTTAATCATGTAAAGAACTTTGTGTTGCCTATGGCATGAAAAGCACTTCATAAATAAAGTTTGATTTGATTTGATGAAGGCAGTGTCAAAAATTTCTCACCTCACCTGAACATGTCCAGGTGGCCCAGAGGAAGGAGATGAGTGTTGAATTACTTGATTATTGTGCAGAAAAAAACATGATATAATAGAAAAAAATCGTTCTGAATTATTAATAGTAAATAACTAATAGTTTCTATTTATTTTAGAAAGATTTGAATGGTTCTCAGCTGTCTCTGTAATGTAGGTTTGGTCAGTAGTTCGGGACTCGTCCTCCTGCTTTGCAGCAGGAACAGAGACCCTTCCAGTGCAGCAGACTGGGTGACGGCTTTCAATCCAATCAAAGAAGTATTTACATTTTCTAGATATCAAAAGATTAACTAGCAACAACCATATAGCATCATATATGTTTCCCCACTAATCTAATGCTTCACCTGTGAGTCTACAGATCTGGAGATAAATTATACTTCATGTGTTGCTACATGAGGGAGACGATGACGTGGAGGATTGGTAGTCACATCAGTTTCCCTTCACATTGGTGAAATCCCTGAAAGCACCTTTAAGTAAAATAAATAGAGGGAGGCCACCATAAATAATGATTGTGATGCTATTACACATGACATTGCATCGTTGGAGATACTATATAATAGAACAGCTGATAGAATAGAAAGCTGGACTTCAGGACTTGATAAGTGGTTTTCCAGGGAGAAAACTCCACGTTGGGCTCTGGGTGAAAAAGGTTGAGCAAGAACAGTGATGGTGAATAGGACTGCATGAGAATGACTCAGCAATATTGCACCTTTACCTCTCCTTGATATCTTATTACACAAAGTTCTACCTTTTAAAATGTGATTATTTCATTTTAAAGATGCTCCCAGCCGTTGTTTGGTTGTAAATCTCCACAGGGGTTTCCTTGTGACCGTTTTACATTCAGTTCATATAAAATAATAAACCATTTGAGGTCCTAGTTTCTGAGCCTACCTCATTTATTTTACCATTTGCATCTGATTTAATGATGATAATGCTTGCAATACAATAAATCATAAAAACCGAGCATCCATTTTGCTTTTGATGGCATTTTAGCTGAGATTTGATTTGTTTCTCCACAGATTATAAGTGCATTTCATTTTCATGGAAGAGGTTATTTTGTACTTAAGTTTTGCATTTGTAATTTGTTTTGTAATTATCATGAGATAATTAATTGTTTAACTATTTTTAAAAAAACTATTTAACTGGATGTATTACACTATCAAATTTTTTTTTTGGGGGGGGGGTGTCTCTTCTGTTTCTTTTCATGGGGCCCAAACTCTCTAGCAGCGCCCCTGAGCATGTGTTACTGTTATGAGATATGCTTACCCAATTTTGTAGCCCAGACTGTAGCTTTAGACTTAGCAGCATGTTAGCTGTACCTTATGGCTGCTTTAGGAGAGCAATGGCTCTATACAGTAGTAGCGGTTTAAAAGTTCCCCTGTTTCCATGATGGGTCCTTGACTGGTTCTTGACTGGTCCTTGACTGGTCCTTGACTGATCCTTGGTCGATCCTTCACAGGTCTGTGGGGGTAATGTAATCCCCCGCAATGACGTCGTCAGCGAGGCTCTGCCCCTAAGCAGCCCAAGTAAAAAAACAGCTGCAATCCCTCTTTTGTCCACGGGGAGGAGCAGTGATTTGATCTTGCTGCTCTCTAAACAGTTTATAATGAGCTGTGTCGCTCATTTGTTGCATTTTTGCCAACATTTAAAAAATGATTTGATTTGAAAATGGCGTCAAATAAATGTATCAAAAAAGCCGACATGTGTAGCTAATGGTGTTATGAGGCAAAGCACAACCTCCTCAAGTCGGGTAAGTGGTGAATGTCACTAGCAGCGAGCTTTCTAAACATCCCGAGGAGCGCTGCCAGCGGTCATTTGACTGCAACGTAAGTTATTCACAGTGGGGGTTGATACAGCTGCTGCATAACTGAATATTGACAAAATCATAACGTAATATCGGCAGGTAAAAATAACATAATACTGATAATGTGTAAAGCAGGGATCACAAAAGTCCGGACCCAGCCCAACCTATATTCTGAATTAGGCCTCAAAGTGCTATTATCCTAAGTAGATAAGTAAATAAATGGTTTATACTGTGAAATGAAGTGTCCCTGGATTTTATTCATAGCGATCTAGTGATAAAACGTGATAAAACGTCATACAGCTGTGTCTCAGTGGTGGGACAGCCGCCTGCCCGCTGTCTGAAGCAGGCACATGCGCAAAGGCTGGTAGGAATGACAGGAACCAGCAGCCTATCATCACACAGGGTTTGTGATCTTACAGCCAATCAGAAGCAGAGTAGGGCGGCCATTTATTACAACTCCATAGCCGTGATATACGACAGTTTGGCTGAGAAAGAGTCTCCCTGAGCGGCTCTGTGGAAGTTTAGACGTGCTAAACTGCTCGTAAATATTGATGTGTTTACTTTTCCAAACAAGTAAGCAGGTAAAACTATAGACAACAACTATATAATAAAAGTCCTAAAATACCAGGTTCAGCCGTTTAGTTTTTAATACACTATAAGCATGGTAGCGTGACTGGCGGTCATCAAAAGACCGCTGGCGGCGCTTCCAGTGTTTAACACTAGAAAACCCAGAGATTTCTTATCCCTCTACCATGCCCAGAGTACAACCAAAAGGCTGCCCGGTTTGAAATTAACAATTCAATGGCCAACAATTAGCACCTTTACATTTGTAAACACAGCCATTACCTGCCGTTAGCTGTTCAAGCATACTCCTTGGGGGGAGGAGTGTGCTTGAAAAGAGCCTTGTGGACTGTGCTGTATAGTTTCACTCACCACAAACGGTATTTGTGCTTTTGACCATTTTCATGTACCCTTTATTGAGCATTGGTCATGTGAGTTTTCATCGTCATCACACTATTGTACGCCCAGCTTGCTTTCAAGTGAGAGATTATCACGTTTCTGTTTCCACAAAGGCAAGAAGGAAAGCATAATCAAGTATTTCAAATGAGAGATAATTACATTCCTTTTGACCTGGGAACAGAAAAGCAAAATCAATTTAATGTTCCTCACTTCCTAATATGGTGCAACAAGGTTCACAGTCCTCAATGTTTTTAGTAAAAAAAAAAAAAAATTTAAAAACACCTTACTAACAGGGTGGAATGGAACATAACAGAGTGGAACAGAATATAACAGGGTGGAAAATATTTGTTCCCAATTCCAAATAAAAACGCTTCAATGGCCAGATGATCAGCAATGAATAAAGATATTTCTACAGTGATCCAGATTTTTTGTTTGTTGTTTTTTTTGTTTTACATTTTAGATTTTGTAAGAGATGGGTGTGTTTTAACAACAGCAGTTTTATCCGTGACTTTAATCGATAATTATTATCATTATCCAGTGTATAAAAATGTTGGTGTAAAAACGCCAAAGATAGATAAGCATGATGCTGAACTTCGTGGTCTTAGCTCCTGGTTTGGTGTGTCTTGTTCTGTTTATTATCATTCTGAAAGGTATACCAAGTCAGCCCACAACTTGAACAAAGGCTAAATTCCTCAACATTCGCACTTGCTCCATAAAATTACCATCTCCAAGGCTCCTCCACCACCACTTTGACTATGGATTGATAAGTAAATGAGCCGCAGTTTTGTAATTGTTGCATTGTCAAAACAGTTCTGTTAGTGTTGTCACACAAAATTCAGTAGACTAGTTGGTTCCTATGCAGTGAATTTACATGTTATTACAAAAATACACAATAATAAAATAGGCAAGTGGCAAGATTAGAATAATGTTATAAGTTCTGCGCAAAGACTCCTTTTTCATTTTCCAAAACAAAACTGACATAAACAATCTTGAAAAAAATGTGCACGTAGGCTATGAGGAAAGAATGAATGCAATGAAGTAGGGACTGGTTGAATAAACACGGTTTAACTGGACGCCTAAGCGAGCGCGTTGCAGGATGGCTCCAGATTTTATTGTCAAATGGTTCCAGGTCAACCAAGTCCGAACTGCTTAGAGCAGAGTCCTGCACGGTTCCGTTTTGCTACGCATACCTGCCCTAACCCGTTAGAATGACTCCCGAACCCGACTCGTCACCAATGTATTTATTCCATTTAAATCCGAACCAGACTGATGTTTAACCCGCGACCCGAGCCATTAACGCATCATTGCCATGCTGCACCGCTTCTTTTCCATTATTATAGCCTATTGTTGTTTTATCATTGTGTTAATCTAAAACACATAGATAGCCTATGAATGTTTATTTTAAGCTTGCTCAACATTTTTAAAACAGCTTTATATTCCTCTGACTGAACCATTTCAGAGTGAAGACTAAACCAGACCAGTGTGTTTTATTTTGCCACTGAGAGGGTATTTATAATAGGCTACTCGGAGATTGCTGTGCTTTAACAAAATGTAATCCACCTTTCCTGGCAGCAGCTGTGTTCTCCGTTCCTGGACTACAAATCCGGCGGCAGAAAACTCTGCTGCGCAAATACCAGCGTAAAATAAACTTTCATATATTTTCTCTGTGTTGTTGTAGTATATTCAGATGATAAAACAACAATATAATAAAAAAGAAGACTTGGAAGGAGGAACAGCGGTGCAGTAGGCTATGGCACACGTTAACGTTAAAAAGCACACTGCTTGTTGTAAATACTTGGTTTATGCTTTAAGAGGTAAATATTTTGGTTAACATGTTGAAGAAATATCGTTGTTTCTTTTTTCATCTCTTGCTATGCTATTGAATTTGGCAACATTAACATGGAAATTCACTGCATTAGGACCGACTAGCCTACTGAATTTCTGGTAGCATGACAACACAAACTGGACTCGTTTGACTACCACTCTTACCCAATGTGCAACAATCACAAAACTGGGTCACTTGTTCAGCTGCCTCATTGCGGCTCATTTACGTATCAATCCACAGTCAAAGTGGTGGTGGAGGAGCCTAAGAGATGGTAATTTTCTGGAGCAAGTGCGAATGTTGAAGAAGGCGCATGTTCAAGTTGGGGGCTGCATACAGTACCTTTTGGAATGGTAATCAGAGGGTGTCGGGGAATAGCCCACCTGGAGGGGTGACGTAATCGGGATTCCCGGCGAGCAGGAAGTCGCAGCACAGCGAGTGTTGGATGTCCCCCCGCGATTAGACACATTGAAGTGGAAGAAATTATCTCCGATCCTGCGTGGGGCTTTTATCTGTCGCCCTGTCTTCTTATGGAGGTGAAATAAATAATATGAGAATAAAATAACCCTTCCTAGCTACCTCAAACAGATTCTGTGTTGCTTGATCCAAATCTGATTTGTCTATGTTAATAATGCTAATATTAAAAGATTAATCAGTATGATAAATACATCCTATTGAGAATAGAGCTAGAGGCTGTGATCCAGTATTTGAAAGGTTTTATTAACCTACTAGCATTCATTTCTGAATAAAACAATTGGCAGCGCACAAGCATGTTACAATTTCACATTCCACGTCAAACGATAATTATGTATTAAGTTTTATGCATTTTTATGAATTGTGACTGGCCATCAGAGGTGCTTTGAGTGGCGCCTCTGCCGGTCAGTGTAAATTCAGATAAAATCTGACAGACTACGGGCGATGAGAAGTCTGTGAGAGAAGCGCCATCTTCTGGGTCTACCCTATATTACAAGGAATGGGTGGAGTTTGATTAAAACATCGACACTCCCAGGAGAAGGAGGGGGCCTCTCTGGCGGCTGGAAGTTGGAAGGCAGCTGGCTGGAACTGGAATGGAACTGGGCTGGAAGCCGGCAGGTATTCGGCTGGCTTTCAGCTTGGATGGGAACTTTTAAACCGCTACTACTGTAACTTGCAGGGTTACTCTTCCCACCCAGCCTTCAGAAGCAGGCAGATATTTGTTTCATACAGCAAGATAGGGAGTCTTTTATTTCTCACTGAGTCATTCGCCATTCTCAACATGAGAAGAACTATCTTTTCCCAAAATGCTTTGAAGAATTCACAGCCAAAGCCATCTGGGTCAGCGGCGTTCCCGGAGGGAAGAGCTTGAATTGCACTCAAAAGGTCTGCCCTTGAGACTGGGGGGTCTATATCATCCTTTAATGCAGCATTAAAGTGAAACAAAATGACAAAAATCTGCTAAAGAAGTCTTTATTCTGCTTGGGTACAATTCTTTATAGAAGTCCACAAAACATCTGTTTATTTGGTTTGGAGTGGTAAGCAGTTTACCTGCGTTTGATCTGCTTGTTTAGCTTGTATACCGTTGAGTTGGCTTGCTAACTTACTGTCTGTCTAGATTTGAATCTAAATGGCAATTAAAGTCACCAGGAAAGAAGTCTTTGGCAAGATGGCGTCACCCAGCTCAGACGTGTCACTTATGGACGTGGCTTGTGGACAATCCAAGCGTCTTGCTTCACTCAGAGTTGCTCCTCCGGACACTGCTCCGTGGGATCCATCTACCTGCCCACGGCCCTCTTTCTGTTCAACTCCCAGGCCAGGGTTGATATCAGATGAAGAGGTATTTGTCCGTGGACCAACGAGGATATCAGAAAATATGTCCCGATCGCCGCCCCTGAGCCTGTCAAACAGATACGTGGCTCTGGCTATTGACTCCCCAGCGCCCCTTCGTACTAGCAGAGCGGCACAGGTCCCTCCAGACCTGGAGTCCTCTCTTGACTTCCCTACGCTCCGGAGGAGTACCCCGGATTGTGCTGCTTTGCTGTGTGATGGTCCGGCTGATGCTGCTCCTGTTCTGGTGGAGCCCGAGACTCGTCCATCTTCTGGCCCAGTGTCCGAACACCCCCGACACCACCGGATCCCTCAGCGTTCCACAGCCCGGCCTATGACTTCGGCCTCCCGCCACCGTAGGCTCCTCAAAGAGGCTGTGCCCCGGCGCTCCGGGGGTGTTTTTCCTTCTTCCACACCACCTCTGGCAACGCAATGCGCGGGACTCGAGTCTGTTGTCCCACAGCCTGTCTCCGACATGAGAAACAATCCAGTTAAAATCTCTTCACAACCCCAGGACATCCTACATTCATCCCCACCAAGGCCACTCTTCTCTCCTACTACGGTGATAGTTGGAGATTCAATCATAAAACACATCCGATTTTTCAATGCAGTTACGTGCTGTTTTCCTGGTGCTTCAGTCTCCGATATTTTAAGTAAACTCCCGGTCATCCTGCAGTCAGCTCCTGTCACAGTCCACAGGCTCATAATTCACGTGGGGACTAATGATACAGCACACGAGCATTCGGAAATCACTAAAAGACACTTCATTGAGCTTCTCACTTTCCTCGACTCTGTAAGACTGAATGTCTTCATTTCAGGCCCCATTCCCACGTTGTCCCGCGGCGCTGGCCGGTTTAGCAGAATACTTGGACTTAATACTTGGCTCCACTCAATCTTCAGTTCCCATAACGTTAGTTTTATTGACAATTTTAATTTATTTTGGAACCGTTCCTCATTGTTTTGTGGAGATGGCCTTCATCCGAACAGGTCGGGTTGTCGCATACTTGCGGCTAATATGCAACATGCGGTGCAAACTTGCACACGTGCATGACTGTTTACGTTTACATCAAATACCCCCACTGTGACCTCTGCCTCTTCTTCTCCGATGACTGCACATTCCACCGCCGCTGAGGTTGCCTCCTGCTGGCCACTGCAGGTATTTCCCATTGGAACAGTTGTACGGGAGAGAATCCATGGTGCCATTGGGTCCAAATTAAAATCATTTGTTCCTTTTTGCTTTAGAAAAAACCTAATTCAGGTTAAAATTACTACTCCTTTACATCATGTCAAATAATATTGATTTTTTATTTATTACTGAGTCATGGCTCACACCTGGCTGTACTATCCCCTTAACTGAAGCCTGTCCACCTGAGTACTCTAGCCTCAATCACCCAAGATTGTCTGGTCGTGGAGGTGGAATTGCGGTGATCTATAAATCTGATTACAAATGCTCCGCCCTCCCTAATGATACGTTTCTTCATTTGAATCCCTGGTCTTTCTTCTCTGTGGCTCACAACCTACATTCTGTGCCGTTATCTATAGGCCACCTAAAGCCCCCAATGAATTCATTGAAGAATTCTCAGATTTTCTTGTGTGCACTGTTGCCAAATATGATAGGGTGAAAATTGTTGGTGATTTTAACATACATGTGTGTTGTCCCAGTTCTTCAAGTTTTACCACTGATTTTATTAGTCATATAGATTCTTTTAACTTAGTCCAACATGTAAAAACTCCAACCCACAGCAGAGGACATATTCTTGACCTTGTCCTCTCCCTGGGAGTTGACATTGATAATGTAAACCTCTTGGATTTCTGTGTCTCTGACCATAAGGGTGTCTCCTTCAAAACTAACTTGCATTTTGCCATACAAAAGCTTACATCAAGCAGCCGTACTCGCAGTTTCAAACCCAACTCAACAAACAGTTTTAGCACCGTGTTTCTGGCTGCACCGATTAGCAATGTGCAAACAAATGTGTCATCAGTAAATGAGCTCCTGGACAATTTAAATAATACATGCCAGGAAATTCTAGATACTATTGCCCTGTATAAAACAAAAACAAAAAGGAATTTCCTACCTTGGCTTAATCATCATACTAGGCAGTTAAAACAACAATGCAGAAAAGCAGAACACAAATGGAAAAAAGATAAACTTGTGGTATCTTTAGTAAAACCTTAGACACCATATGCTTACCTACCAATTGGCAGTGGAAGAAGCACGCAAATTGTATTTCTCAGAGTTAATCTCAAACAGCAACAACTCTAGAATATTGTTTAAAACAATAAACTTAGTTACTTGCCCTCCTACCCCTCCTATTGATGCTTCTGCTGCAAAATGTGAGCAGTTTCTCACTCATTTTGTTAATAAAATTGCCAACATTAGGAATAATATTCCACCTGCCCCTGGCAACTTTGACGTCCTGAACCAACCTGGATCCTTACTGACACATTTTAAACAAATTTCTTTTTCCAACTTAAAGGATCTTATTCAGCATGCAAATCCTACTACCTGCAAGTTAGACATTCTGCCCACTAGATTTTTGAGGTGCATCTTCGACACCGTGGGTCCCCACATCCTCTCTATTATTAACAGTTCATTGTCATCTGGTTGTGTCCCCCCTGGTCTCAAGAGTGCTGTAGTTCGACCGATTCTAATAAAGCCCTCACTTAATCCTCTGGACCTGAACAATTTCAGACCTATATCAAATCTGCCTTTTTTAGCCAAACTTTTAGAAAAGACTGTTGCCACCCAGCTGACCGAGCACATGAACAATAACAACATGTTCAATCCGGCTTTCTCTCACACCACAGTACCGAAACTTATTTATTTTCCATTTACATGCTTCCCATAGGTCAAATCATTCAAAACCACAATATAAATTTCCACCTATATGCAGACGACACACAACTATACGTCCCGCTGGCTATGAACGACCCTGAATCATTCACTTGCATTTTTAACTGTCTTTCCGACATAAAGGTCCGACATAAAGGTCTGGATGTCCCAAAATTTTTTAGGACTCAATGAATCAAAAACAGAAATAATTCAATTCGGTTCTTCTCAAGTCACTCAAAATCTCACTTCTCTTGGTAGTTTACCCAGTCTGGTAAAACCATCTGCCCGTAACCTGGGGGTTATTTTAGCAATTTGATTTTAGCCCTCAGATTACAAAGGTTGTCCAATTTTGTTTTTATCAGATTCGTAATATAGCCAAGATCAAACATTTTATTTCCCAGTCTGACCTGGAAAAGGTGATACATGCACTAGTTTCCTCCCAGTTGGACTATTATAATGCACTATACGCAGGTTTAAGTCTGAAGTTGCTCAGTCGTCTCCAGTTGGTCCAAAACTCTGCAGCAAGACTTTAACAGTCACTAAAAAACATGAACACATCACCCCTATCTTAGCTTCCCTACACTGGTTACCAGTCAATTTTAGAATTGATTTTAAAATCTTATTAATTACTTTTAAAGCCCTCCATGGTGTAGCCCCCACCTATATTTGTGACATGCTTTCCCCCTATGTCCCGGGTCGGTGCCTGCGCTACTCAGGTCAGAGCGTCCTGACTGTGCCCCCCTCCTGTCTCCTCACTAGAAGAGACCGGGCCTTCTCAGTCAGAGCTCCTAAACTTTGGAACTCTCTGCCTGAGGAGCTCAGGGCAGCCAACACTGTTAGCACTTTTAAAGCTAAATTAAAAACTTACCTTTATAGAATGGCTTTCTTATTAGGCCCGAGCACCGAAAGCGGTGCGAAGGCCTGTTGTAATTGCTCCGTTTTTTCCTTATTAGGCCCGAGCACCGAAGGCGGTGCGAAGGCCTGTTGTAATTGCTCCGTTTCTTCCTTATTAGGCCCGAGCACCGAAGGCGGTGCGAAGGCCTGTTGTAATTGCTCCGTTTTTTCCGTATTCTTCTTATTATTTTTCTCCTCAAAAGTAAATCGCATGGTAGGGGACCTGAACATGCGCGAAAACGCGTTTAATTTTGCGTACCACCCCAATGGAATGCGTAAATTTACGTATTTTGGGGTGCTCGAGACTGTTTGGGGAAAATTGAACGAGTGCGCCACCTATTTATGATGCCCCGCCACTGCATGTCATTAATCTTTATGAAATTTGCTACACGTGTTCTGAATGTTTGGGTGAACAAAAAATCCTCTTGGAGCAACAGCCTAAAACCAACACGAAGTCCGCCATTTTGGGTCAAATTCGCCATTTTGGCATTTTACTGACATTTTCAAAATCTATCTCCTCCGAGAGATTTCATCGTACCGCTACCAAAATAGCTCAGGATGTCCAGAAGGCATGTGTCTTTAAAAGTTATTGAAAGTTTTCTAATAGGAGAAAGGGCATGGAGGGGGCGGGGCCTCAAAGTTTGACATCTCGCCGTGAACAACGAAAGTGATATAACTTCCACATAAAACAATATATCTGAACCAAAATGGCCATGTATGATGCCAGTCCCATCCTGAACACATCTACATGTCAATATTTGGGTTATGAATTGGCCACGCCCCCTGGCGACAGGACGTCATGGTTTTTACTCAAAGACCCATTTCTCTAACGTTTTGGACACAACCAGGTCCAAACTGGGTCAGACAGCAGAAAACAAGTTGGTGATGATATCCAGTGAAAACTGTTGCTCTACACTGCAGGGCGAGACCGTGGCGCCATGGCGAACTTCGTTAAGACGCCATGACATCATAAATCACTATAAATCCCTCAATTCTGATCCAATCCCCATCAGACTTGCAGGGATTAATCAGGGTCCAGCCCTGAAATGATCCATATGACCAATTCCAGACTAGCCCTAAGCCCCGCCCACTTCCAACAGGAAGTGCTCGTTTTCATACGCCAGAGTCCATCTTCTCAGGAATAAAATCTACACACTTGAAAATGCTTCACAACTGGTCAAACCCTTTCATGATACCACAATAAAAATCTTAAGTTCCTTCGTCAAACATAACCATGGCGAAAAGTGGTCCGACGCCATCAAACAGGAAGTCCTAGTACCTGACCCATTGTAACATTGATCCCCACCAAACTTGACAGGAAGGACCGCAGTCAGGTCGGGAACTCAGCCACATTAACATATGCTGCAAAAATTGCAATGTGGCTCCACAGCGCCCCCTACAAATATTTAATTGATCATAACTGCCCACTACATTGAGCGATTTGGCTGAAATCCAGTATATTGATAGAACGTGGATGGATGTACAAAAAAGCCTCTTGGACCTATATGATAACTTCAACAGGAAGTCGGCCATTTTGAAAAAAGTGTCATTTTTGGGGTCATTTTTGCATGTTTCTTTGCCTTGCATTTGAAAGAACTCCTCCTACAGATTTCATCGTAATTACCTCAAACTCAGTCTGAACACTCCAGAGGCATGTGTGGTCAAAAGTTATTGAAAATTTTCTAATAGGAGGTGGCGTTCAGCGGCGGCGCCTCATCAAGTTTTGATGTTTCGCCATCAAGCATGTAATCCATTATTTCTGACATACAATACTCATTCTGTACCAAACTGCACATGTTTCACTTCAGTTCCATGCCAACCACATCTACAAGTCCTGATGTTGTCATCTGGACATTGCTCAGCGCTGCATGGCAAGACTGTGGCGCCATGACAAGGTTGGATAAGGTGCCGTGACATCATTAATCTGTTTAAATCTCTCAATTTTCATCCAATCAATATGACACTTGCAGTAATTAATCGGGGTCTGCTCCTGAACAGATACATGTAATTACTTCTGGTCTTGGCCTAAGCCACGCCCCCTGGAAACAGGAAGTGCCTTTTTCAGAGACCAGGGTCCCTCTCATCAGGGATTAATCTCACACACTCTACAGTGCTTCAGATCAGGTCAAACTCCTTCATGATACTACAGAACAAACCCTGAAGTTCCCTCGCCAAGCAAAACCATGGCGAATGGCGTCCACCGCCATGAAACAGGAAGTACTTGTAACTGACCCAATGTACTCCTGATCTCCACCAAACTTGGCAGGGAGGACAGTGGTCAGGCCTGGAACTGATTCAAATACACATATGCTGGTAATATGGCTCTATAGCGCCCCCTGTAAATATTTAATCTATCAGCTCAAACCATAGCTTTGAACGACATGATAAAATGTGGCATATTTATGTAACATGCCAGGACAAACAAAAAAGTCTCTTCATGTCCTTTAAGTTCTCAACACCTTAGCCCCGCCCCCTGGGAACAGGGAGTCCCACCATTTTAACCCATTATCCTCTGTATAACTAATTCTAACTCATTAATATCATCCTTCATGAACTCATGGTTGAAAATATCACTGACTTCTTACAGCAGCATGATTAAAATGGCTTCCTGTGATGGTTTAAATCATTCGCCATTATACAGGAAGTGGCAGAAACCCTGCTGTCAGTTGACCAATTGGGCTAATATTTTCCTGTTTTCATTGGAGTTCCAACCTGAACATAGTTCTACATTAAAACAACTTTACCACCACCTAGTGGCCACACTGAATTTTCCTCTTGATGAAATCATGCTCCAGTTTGTGGGAATTCAACACAGTTTGTAAGAAACAAGGTGATGAATCCTTCAGATGTCATTACTGGACAGGCTGAGTTGCAAGTTGATCCTCTCATGCGGAAAATCGCCTCTTGATGGAGATAAACTCTGCAAGAATGGGTATATGGCTGTGGGCGAGAGCGGCCGCGCTGCTGGAGAGAGGTTGCTAGGTGATGGGGCGGTGCAATAGGCCGAAGCGGCGCCAGAGGTGCGAGGGCCTCCAACGCTGCTTGCAGCTTTAATTAGGCCCGAGCACCGACGGCGGTGCGAAGGCCTGTTGTAATTGCTCCGTTTTTTCCTTATTCTTATTATTATTCTTCTCAAAAGTAAATCGCATGGTAGGGGACCTGAACATGCGCGGAAACGCGCCTAGTTTTGCGTACCCCCCCAAAGGAATGCGAAAATTTACGTTTTGTCGTGTGCTCGGGACTGTTTGGGCAAAATTGAACGAGAGCGCCACCTATTTATGTTGCCCCGCCACTGCACAGTCATCAATCTTATGAAAATTCGCTACACTATATTCTAAATGTCATGGGCGAACAAAAAATCCTCTTGTAGCAACAGCCTAAACCAACAGGAAGTTGGCCACTTTGGGTCAAAGTCGCCATTTTGGCGTTTTACTGACATTTTCAAAATCTATCTCCTCCTAGAGATTTTATCGTACCGCTACCAAAATAGCTCAGGATGTCCAGAAGGCATGTGTCTTTAAAAGTTATTGAAAGTTTTCTAATAGGAGAAAGGGCATGGAGGGGGTGGGGCCTCAAAGTTTGACGTCTCGCCGTGAAGAACGAAAGTGATATAACTTCCACATAAAACAATATATCTGAACCAAAATTGCCATGTATGATGCCATTCCCATCCTGAACACATCTACATGTCAATATTTGGGTTATGAATTGGCCACGCCCCCTGGCGACAGGAAGTCATGGTTTTAACTTGGAGACCCACTTATCTGACGTTTTGGACACACAACCAGGTCCAAACTGGGTCAGACAACAGAAAACAAGTTGGTGATGATATCCGGTGAAAACTGTTGCTCTATGCTGCAGGGCGAGACCGTGGCGCCATGGCGAACTTCGATAAGACGCCATGACATCATAAATCACTATAAATCCCTCAATTCTGATCCAATCCCCATCAGACTTGCAGAGATTACTCAGGGTGTAGCTCTGAATAGATCTGTATGACCAATACCGGTCCAGCCCTAAGCCCCGCCCACTTCCAACAGGAAGTGCTTTTTTTCAGACGCCGGGGTCCATATCCTCAGGAATGAAACTTACACACTTGAAAGTGCTTCACAACAGGTCAAACACTTTCATGATACCACAATAAAAATCTCAAGTTCCTTCGCCAAACGTAACCATGGCGAATAGTGGTCCGACGCCATCAAACAGGAAGTACTTGTGACTGACCCATTGTAACGTTGATCTCCACCAAACTTGGGAGGAAGGAACGCGGTCAGGCCTAGAAGTCAGCCACATTGACATATGCTGCAAAAATTGCAATATGGCTCTCTAGCGCCCCCTACAAATATTTAATTGATCATATCTGCCCCCTACATTGAGCGATGTGGCTGAAATGCAGTATATTGATAGAACTTGGGAGGATGTACAAAAAAGCCTCTTGGACCTATATCATAACTTCAACAGGAAGTCGGCCATTTTGAAAAAAGTGTCATTTTTGGGGTCATTTTTGCATGTTTCTTTGCCTTGCATTTGAACGAACTCCTCCTACAGATTTTATCGTATTTACCTCAAACTCAGTCTGAACACTCCAGAGGCATGTGTGGTCTAAAGTTATTGAAAATTTTCTAATAGGAGGTGGCGTTCAGCAGCGGCGCCTCATCAAGTTTTGATGTTTCGCCATCATGCACAGAATCGATTATTTCTGACATACAACACTCACTCTCCACCAAACTGCCCATGTTTCACTTCAGTTCCATGCCGACCACATCTACATGTCCAGATGTTGTCATCTGGACATTGCTCAACGCTGCACGGCGACACCGTGGCGCCATTACAAGCTTGGATAAGACGCCATGACATCATTAATCAGTATAAATCCCTCAATTTTCATCCAATCAATATGACACTTACAGTGATTCATCAGGGTCAGCTACTGAACAGATACATGCTACTACTTTTGGTCTTGGCCTAAGCCCCGCCCATTTGAAACAGAAAGTGCCTTTTTCAGACACCGGGGTCCCTCTTTTTAGGAATGAATCTCACACACTCAAAAGTGCTTCAGATCAGGTCAAACCCTTTCATGATACTACAGAAAAAAAACCTCAAGTTCCCTCGCCAAGCAAAACCATGGCGAATGGCATCCACCGCCATTAAACAGGAAGTACTTCTAACTGACCCAATGTACTCCTGATCTCCACCAAACTTGGCAGGGAGGACACTGGTCAGGCCTGGAACTGATTCAAATAGATATATGCTGGTAATATGGCTCTATAGCGCCCCCTATAAATATTTAATCTATCAGCTCCAACCACTGCTTTGAACGACATGATAAAATGTGGCATATTTATGTAACATGACAGGACAAACAAAAAATGCCTCTTCATGTCCTTATGTTCTCAACACCATAGCCCCAGCCCCCTGGGAAAAGGAAGTCCCACCATTTTAACCTTTATCATCTGTATAACTAATTCTAACTCATTAATATCATCCTTCATGAACTTATGGTTGAAAATATGACTGACGTCTTACAGCATCATGATTAAAATGGCTTTCTGTGATGGTTTAAATCATTCGCCATTATACAGGAAGTGGCACTAACCCTGCTGTCAGTTGACCAATTGAGCTAATATTTTCCTGTTCTCAATAGAGTTCCAACCTGAACATGGTCCTACATTAAAACAACTTTACCACCACCTAGTGGCCACGTGGAATTTTCCTCTTGATAAAATCATGCTCCAGTTTGTGGGAATTCAACACAGTTTGTAAGAAACAAGGTCATGAATGCTTCAGATGTCATCACTGGACAGGCTGAGGTGCAAGTTGATCCTCTCATGAGGAAAATCACCTCTTGATGGAGATAAACTCTGGAGGAATGGGTATATGGCTGTGGGCGATAGCGGCTGTGCTGCTGGAGGGAGGTTGCGGGGTGATGGGGCGGTGCAATAGGCCGAAGCGGCGCCAGAGGTGCGAGGGCCTCCAACGCTGCTTGCAGCTTTAATTAGGCCCGAGCACCGAAGGCGGTGCGAAGGCCTATTGTAATTGCTCCGTTTCTTCCTTATTCTTCTTCTTCTTGTCAAAAGTAAATTGCATTTTAGGGGACCTGAACATGCGCGAAAACGCGCCTAATTTTGCGTACCCCCCCAAGGGAATGTGTAAATTTACGTATTTTGTGGTGCTTGGGACGGTTCGGGCAAAATTGAATGAGAGCGCCACCTATTTATGATGCCCCGCCACTGCACCTCATCAATCTTTATGAAAATCGCTACATGTATTCCAAATGTTTGGGCGAACAAAAAATCCTCTTGGAGCAACAGCCTAAAACCAACAGGAAGTCGGCCATTTTGGGTCAAAGTCGCCATTTTGGCGTTTTACTGACATTTTCAAAATCTATCTCCTCCTAGAGATTTCATTCGTACCGCTACCAAAATAGCTCAGGATGTCCAGAAGACATGTCTCTTTAAAAGTTATTGAAAGTTTTCTAATAGGAGAAAGGGCATGGAGGGGGTGGGGCCTCAAAGTTTGACGTCTCGCCGTGAAGAACGAAAGTGATATAACTTCCACATAAAACAATGTATCTGAACCAAAATGGCCATGTATGATGCCAGTCCCATCCTGAACACATCTACATGTCAATATTTGGGTTATGAATTGGCCACGCCCCCTGGTGACAGGAAGTCATGGTTTTTACTTGGAGACCCTCTTATCTGACGTTTTGAACACAACCAGGTCCACACTGGGTCAGACAGCAGAAAACAAGTTGGTGATGATAACCAGTGAAAACTGTTGCTCTATGCTGCAGGGCGAGACC
>NC_055688.1:4482527-4487527 GCF_017639745.1 Melanotaenia boesemani
TCACTGGAGGAGGAGGACCTAAAACTACACAATTTTGAAGTAAATTTTAAAGTTGTGTTACCTTACCAGCTTCCTGGTCTCCGAACCATAATAAGGTGGCTGCCAGCTTGGTGGTAACAGAAATAAATGGTCCAAATCTTCGGAGATCAAAACTGAGAACTTTTAATAACACTCCAACGAGCACTGGTATTCATACAGGAACATGCTTATGTCTCAAGACCGCTTCTTTCTCCTTTTTGCAAAACAACTCACCCATACAGTCACACCACCCCCATGTGGCCATACTGTTGAGTGCCAGGCCAGGTGGTGGTGCGCTACACGATCCAGTTTCATGTAGACAGGAGACTAGCAAGGCTGCTAGCTGGTTTTGAAGTAGCTGCAGCATGAAAATGTGGAGAACTGATGCCCTACTATAGCATCAGGATCCAGTCTTCCACCACCACCAGAATGGAGACCAGAACTGCTCCCCTTACTACCACATCAGGATCTAGACTACCACCACCACCAGACAGTAGACCATAACTGATTCCATTACTTCAGAATCAGGATCCAGCCTACCACGACCACCAGACAGGAGACCAGAACTGACCTTCCTCCTACCGCATCAGGATCCAGTCTACCACCACCACCAGAGAGTAGACCAGAACTGACCTCCCTCCTACCGCATCAGGATCCAGTCTACCACCACCACCAGAGAGTAGACCAGAACTGATGCCGGTACTACCTCATCAGGATCCAGTCTAACACCACCACCAGAGAGTAGACCAGAACTGTTCTTCCTATTACTGCATACAGAACCAGAATACCACCAGACAGTAGACCAGAACTGATTCCCCTACTGCTGCATCAGGATCCATACTGCACCTAAAACAACCAATTTATTCTCTATGGAGCTTTTCAACTTATTCCCAGTTGATCCAGATTTTTAATCTAGGCGTGTTTTACTTTTAATGATGTGACAACAGTTATCAAAGAAATATATTTAACACCCGGATAAAATCTGGCCCACTGTCCTTTTCCAGTCTGGGATAATAGTGAATGCTGACATTTTTGACTGTTCTTTTACATCCAGGACAAGCCTGTCCAGTGAGGTGGAGACACCTCTTATTGTAATTGCAGCTTTGACTCTGACTGAGTGTCCTTGGCTGTAAATCTGCTGTATTTCTTATGAAGCTCTGTAACAGCAGCCTGTCTGTGTGCAGCTGTAAGTCACGACGGAAAGGCTGTATGAGTGTGTTTGTAGTGTATCATGTCCCGGTGCTACAGAGCACCACCTCTGCTTCTCTAATCCTCTCAGGCTGCGTCTCTGTCTCCATCTATCTGTCCACTTATCTCTCCATCTCTCATCAGGTCATCGTCCCCACTGTTTCAGCCTTCAAACATCATACCTCCCTCCCTCCTTGCTCATACCCATGTCCTTCACAGGTACACACAAACACCACAGAAACCTTGTAGCTACTGTATCTCACCTGCTCACATTTTCTGCTTTCAAATGTATGTGGACGTAAAAAGGAGACTCATTTCTGCTCCTCCTCTCCTGCAGCATTCTGAACAGACCAGGAGCTGATTCTCATAAACAAAATATTCCAAAAAGAGTGTATCTGTAAATAAAACAAAACAGCATTAATTGGAATATTGATATAATCTGAACATCCTTCTACCTTTCCCCACCTTCCTGCATCTCTCTGTCTGATAGCATCATGTTATCTTCTCTCCCAATTAAAACTCCAGTCTCATGCCCTTCACCGGCACACACCTGAGCTGTGTGTCGCCATGTTGTCTTCTAACGAAGGTCAGAGGAGGGGATTTTCATCAAGTTCAAACAGGATTGGATTTATGGTGAAACCTTGAATCTTTGCAAAATAATGATATTTATCCAGTGAAGGAGAACAGGAAGTGAACTTATAACAGCACATCGCAACACCTCAGACAACACAAAGTGAATGTTCCTCTTGTACAAACAGGAAGATTCTCCAAACAACAGACAACCCTTAAATCTCCAAGCTATTTTTGCTTTTATAACCCACCTTTTTCTTCTTTTAATCTGTAGCAGCTGAAGCTTTGAATCCCAGTCAGCATGCTGACATGATGGTTTCAGGACAGCTTCAGCTGTCAGGTTATGGGGCTAAAATATATATTTTTATATATTTTAACTTCTCTTATTTATTCGATTGTATTGTTTTGATCCATTTTATTCTCTGTGCTTTAATGTTTTTTATTCTGTCCACTGTGATTTTTTTAAAGTGCTTTATAAATACAGTTGGATTGGATAAAATTATGTAAAATGTATAAATTTATTACTAACAGAACTTTGTAGAAATAACACACAGACCAACAGTGACCAAGCCTTTTCTCATCTCATCGTTCTCTCAAGTCTTGGCTTTCAGGAGAAAAAATATTGTTATTGAAACAAACACACAACAGAAACTATTTCCATGTTTCCACTTTTTCCTCATTTCCAGTTATTCCTGCTACTATTTACCTGATATCCTCACTAAACCAACTCCAGCTCAGCTGCTTTGTGGCGCCACCGTGCATCAGAAACGTCTTCTTGGCTTTATTCCAGCCATAGAGGAGCATTATTTTTCTTCTTTTCACACACACATAGAACTTTTTGCTCACTGGTTGATCTTTGGCTGCTCCTGATAGGACTATACCGCCAATCTAAGCTCCTGATTGGTGGAAAGTTTGACAGGAAGTGTCTTCATCGTCATTTCTAATTTATGTATTAAGATTTAAGTGTTAGCTGGATCAGCTGGCAAGGCAGAAGATCTCTTTCCAGTTCAATCCTCCAAGTGCTCCACACTTCGGTGGGGCCTGGGAGAGGGAGGTTGGATCTGTGAAAGCAGCTCTCAGGGTCATCCTTGGAGACCAGTCAGTGCCAGAGCCGGTTCTGTATACTCTTCTTGTGACTGGAAGGCTGGAACTGGTACAAATCAGAAACAACTAGAGGAGCATTTGACAACTAGTCAGGTTAACTGGCAACAGGTCAATTGTAATGACAGGGTATAAAAAGAGCATTTCAGAGAGGCAGAGTCTCTCAGATGGAAGGGTGGACAGAGGTTCACCAATCTGAGACAAACTGGATCTAAAACTGTGGAACACTTTCAGAAAAATGTTCCTTAGAATTTGAAGATCCACCATTTACAGCAGGGCTGTCTAATTTGGGGCCTGCGGGCCAATTTTGGCCCTCAAGCGAGAACTTTTGGCCTGCAGCCCATTGTCTTTTTTTTTTAAAAAAATTATGATTTCTCCCAGCAGTATGAAAAGTTCTTTTGATGTTTATTCATTGTTGCACTTCCCCTCCTGACCACAAATTAACATTGCATTACATTGTGAGTAGGGTGGCGCCGTTGTTCTTCTGTCAGCTTGGATCTGGAAGCCAATGATCGTAGAATAAGTGAAAGATGCTGGGGTCAAATGTCAGAGATGGATCGTGGAAAGCAGTGGCACACTGATGAGAAAGTTTAAAAGTAGTTGGCAACATGAGTAGTTTTTTTAGGAAATAGATTTTAAAGCAGTATGCCTAATATGCAAGCTGAAAGTTGCTGTTTTAATATATAATCTTAATATATATTATAATCTTTGTCGACACTACGAAACACGGCATTTTCATCAATTGTCAAAGTACGCAGGAGAGGAGCGAAAGGTGAAGGCTAGAGACTTGCTATCAAAGCTAACCTCCTAACAACTCCAGCTGTCAACAGTACAAGAAAGTGCCACACGGGCGGATTAGCTCCATCATCATCAGAAGTGGACGGCCTTTTGCGGTGGGTGAACAGCGTCTGACAGTTGCAGTTGAGACCATGTCCCCAAATCAAATGCAGGCTTTTTCTCAAATAAGCTTGTCACGGAACACGTTGAACACATGGCTGAAGATGTTAAAGGCCAAATTGTCCAGAGAGCTAGCTGCTTTTCCACTTTCTCCATCGCTTGTGATGAAAGCACGGAAACAACTGACTCGGCCCAACTCTTAGTCTTCATTCGAGGCGTTAATGAGGACTTCGATGTGTGTCAGGAACTAGTCGGCCTTGAGACTCTGCAAGGGACAACAGAAGGGGTCGATGTTTTTATGGCAGTACAGCGAGTTATGGACAAAAATAGCTTGAATTAGGAACGGGCCTCATTGCACTTGTGTCAGACAAAGTCTAAGTTTGGCGGGTCGGTTTTGAAATACCATTGTATTTTACACCAAGAGCAACTGTGCACTAAATCCCTTGGCCTGAAAAATATTATGCAAGATGTGATTGCCATCGTCAATAACATTTGATGAAAAGCGTTCTCACATTGACAGTTCCTAGCTCTCCTGGATGAGATGGATGCACAGTATGGAGACGTTTTGTACCACCAGGAGGTCCGGTGGCTAAGCAGGGGGAAAGTTTTACAACGTTTCTTCCAACTGTGTGAGGAGATTAGGGCATTTCAGGCAACAAGGACAAAATTACCCTGAAACCCACAAATGCAGGTTAAAGTGCCATCAAGCAAAGAAGAAGCCAGATGGGAACAGGATCCAGGACCAGCGCCATCTTCTCTGGACCAAAGCCCATTTAAAATGGTCTGAGGCAAAGTGGAAACCTGGATGATGATGTGAACTAGTTTGTGGAAAGCATGGACGGCGTGTCCTGCAGACTAAAGAGGAGAGGGAGCATCCAGCTTGTTATCAGTGGACAGGTGAAAAACTGCATCTCTGATTCACTATCAGCTCATATTTTCTATCACATGGTAAAATGTCTCAGTTTGTTGTTTGTGTCCTACTAGGAAAAAAATATGAGCTGATGAAGTTTACAAATCACTGGACCATGTTTTTAATTAGATTTTGCACAGAGATTCAAGATTTTGGGTTGACAACTAATCAGGTTACTGGCAACAGGTCAGTAACATGACTGGGTATAAAAGGAGCATTTCAGAGAGGCAGAGTCTCTCAGATGGACCCAACATTTTGGGGAATTTGGGTTGTAATATTTTTCGATGTCATCATACAAGTTCACAGCAAAAGTTCA